>NC_029775.3:12503900-12506813 GCF_000817695.3 Arachis duranensis
CTTTGAGTACACCGAGGACGGTGCAAACTTTTAAGTGTGGGGAGGTCGTCCGACCAATCGGCGATTTTGGGTGACAAAATTCTAATTCCAACACTTTTACATTTCATTTTAAGATTTTAGGATTTTTGTTGCATTTTCTTATTTTTTTGCATATATATATACACAATAAGCTTAGTCAAAATAATGAAATTTTTCAAGGATTTCTATCTATAGGGCACACCAATTGATTTGAGTGAAAACTTTTCATAAAACTTGCTTGAAATATATATGTTGTGGATCATATTTTTGAGCTAAGAACACAAGCAAGTGAGATTTGAGCCTAATGGCATGGTTACATCCTATAACCACTTATTTTTCCTTCTTGTGTGCATTATTCTCTTTCTATGAATGTAATCTTTGATTTGTTTGATTCTTTATGTCCATTATTTTGTGTATTCATGCATTTATATGATTGAGGCCATCATTTCATTAGCTCACTCACCCAAATGGTCTTACCTTTTATCTTCCTTTGTTAGCCAAATTTGAGCCTACGCTTAACCCACTTGTTCTTAATTTAGCACATTACAAGCCTTAAAGAGAAAAGCAATAAATGTCCTTATTTGGATCTTTGATTAGTTTAGGCTAGTGTGTGTGAGTATCATTCAAGTGTGGGAACCTTGGGACATTGGGTGAATAAAAGGGTAGTTTTGTATTATTATTGGAAATATTGGGAATTGGGTACATACTCATGTATTGATCAAATGTAAAACCTTATGCACATGTTGCTTGTATGCGAAGTTTGTATTCGTAGGTTTTGATGAATGACAAACCAACAAACGACATGAAAAGACAAACCAACAAACAACTTGAATGAACAAGCATGAAGAGTTGAAAGCAAACACAAAATAAGGAAAAAAGAAAGAAAAAGAAGAAAAAGAAAGAAATAAAAAGGGGACAAAATGCCCCAAATCAAAGTATAGTCCAATAAAATCAACGCATAGGTGTTGTGAAATTAAAAAGGAAAACATGAGTATGTGAAAAAGTGAGGAATGGGTAGAACTTAATTGTATAGGATGTCATAGGTTAGGTGGGAAGTTTAAGCTTATCAAAGATTCAAATTTCAAACTCACTTAACCAAATATGCACCCTACCTTGACCCTAGCCCCATTACAACCTATGAAAAGACCTCATGATATATGTATGCATGCATGAAATATTTGTTGATTGTCAGAAGAAAAACAAATCTTAGAAAGCATGATTAGGAGAGAATTGAGTGAAACAACCCCAAACACCGAGCGGTTAGAGTGTAAACACTTCCGGTTAGGGTTCGATGCTCAATTCCTTGATTCCCGGCTTTCATGAGCGTTCTTCTTGCAAGTCTACTTGAACTTCATTTTGATATTCGAATTGGTAGGATTCATGAATCGTTATATGATCTTGGCCCTACTTGTGCACGTATGACTTGGAGGATTGATTTATTTTTAACCAAGTAGGTAAAACCATTTTGCATTTAGTTGCATATAGTTTAGGTTGCATATAGTTTATTTACATTGAATAAATGTTGATGTCCTTTGCTTTCTCTTGGCTTAAGCATGAGGACATGCTTGGTTTAAGTGTGGGGAGGTTGACAAACCCCAATTTGACGATTTATCTTGTATTGATTTTAGGGGGTTTTATAACCTTTTACCCACATTTATTCAATAAAATAGCATAGTTTTGTATATTCTCCTTTAATTGTGCTTAAGAGTGAAAACATGCTTTTTAGGACTTAAAATAGCTAAATCTAATTCACCTTGATTCCATTAGATGCCTTGATATGTTTGTTAAGTGATTTAAGGTTTAGGAGGCAAAGATTGGATCAAGGGAATGAAGAAAGAAGCATGAAAAGTTGGAGAACTCATGAAGAAATGAAAGAACCGGAAAGCTGTCAAGCCGACCTCTTCGCACTTAAACGACCATAACTTGAGCTACAGAGGTCCAAATGATGCGGTTCCAGTTGGGTTAGAAAGCTAACATCCGGGGCTTCGAAACGATATAAGATTTGACATAGTTGCTACACGTATGGTGGCACGCACGCGCATAGTACGCGCACGCGCCGTTGCTGCCATATGGTCCACTTAAAGCAACACATGGCCAGCGATTTTAGAAGCCTTGTGGGCCCAATCCAACTCATTTCTGATGCTATTTAAGCCAAGGATTGAAGGGGGAATGAACATACTTCACACACTTTACCATATCTAGTTACCATTAGCATAGTTTAGTAGTTAGAAGTAGTTTCTAGAGAGAGAAGCTCTCACTTCTCTCTAGAATTAGGATTAGGATTAGGATTAGTTCTTAGATCTAGGTTTTAATCTTTGCTTTCTTCTACTTCTACCTTTCAATTATTTGTTGTTACATTCATCTTCTTCTATTCTTTTATTGTAATTTCCTTTATGGTTGTTCTTATATTTTGTTGTAGATCTACTATTGTTCCTTCCATTTTCTTTCAATGCAATTCAAGGTAATTCATAATAATTGTGTTTCCTTTGATTGTTGTTGTTAATTCATTGCAATAGTTGTTGTTAGATTTCATTCTTGTTGTCAATTTGCTTTGCTTTTCTTTCATGCCTCCTAAGTGTTTGATAAAATGCTTGGTTGGATTTTAGTATAGATTTTGTTCCTCTTGGCCTAGGTAGAGTAATTAGTGACTCTTGAGTTATCTAATTCCTTTGTTGATTGATAATTAGAAGTTGCTAATTGTGGTTTGGAGTGCACTAAAGCTAGTCTTTCCTTGGGAGTTGGCTAGGACTTGTGGCTCAAGTCAATTCATCCACTTGACTTTCCTTTATTAGCAAGGGTTAACTAAGTGGTAGCAATGAACAATTCTCATCACAATTGAGAAGGATAACTAGGATAGAACTTCTAGTTCTCATACCTTACCAAGAGCCTTTTTAG
>NC_029775.3:12507426-12512703 GCF_000817695.3 Arachis duranensis
AATCCTGCAGGAAACTCACTAATAATTTTTAAATCATTAAAAATTAAAATTGTATCAATTAATCCATACTGGAAAAATTGATAGGTGTCAGATGGGGAAGCATCTGGAAATATAACTAGCTTTGTTAACTGTTCTTTGGCAATAGGGTAATATCCCAAGATTGCCCTTTTTTCTTCGGTCCAATTTAGGACTATGTTAAGGGTTTCTCTGAGATTTGATCTACAGACCCTTTTCTTTTCCTTGATTTCGGCCCTTGTAGGAATGTTTCTTATTATTCTTGTTCTCTGGGTTTGAATTGGAGCTTTATCTACTCTTTTTAGGGTTTGCTCTGGATGAAGAGCTTCATATTCCCTGAAAGATTCATTTGCTTCTTCCAGTGTTAAAAACCCTCCTTTATGAATTATCCTTGATTGATGTGTAAATGGTGCTGCTTTTTCCCAGGTATCATATACTCCTTTCATGGGGCCATTATAAATTACATAATATTTTTTATCTTGGGTGGGTTTTTTGATAATTTCAGCAATTGTTTTATTTTCTGGAATTTTTTCTTCACCTGATTTGTCCACCACGCTTAGCTAGCTGAACTCTGATGGTTTTGGTTGTTGTGTTGATTTCATTGCTTCGATGGCCTTCTTGAGGGATTGGATCTGTGTCCTTATTTGCTGACAATGCTTGCATTTTTAAAGTTCTTGTTCGTATTTCTGAATTTCTTGATCTAATGCATTGTAGACGAACTCCATTCTCTTGTTAATGTATCTACAATAACATTTTTGTCACCCTTAATATATTCAATTTTTATTAGATATTGTAACAAAAATAATTGCCATCTTACCAATCGTCCATGATTATAATCAACTTTTAAATTATATCGTATGAAACCTGTTAAATAACTTGAATCTGTCCTTAAGGTAAATTCTTTGGGTAGTAAATCAATTTTCCATTTCTTAAGAGATTTAATTCAAGAAACTCTATTTCTTGTTTTGCTATTCTTGCTTTCTTTTTGCTAAGAACTAGTCCTTTTTCCTTACATCTTTCTAAAATTATTAATAATTTTTGAAGATGATCTTCTTTATCCTGCTTTGTAAAAATTAGTATATCATCAATGTACACTAAAAAAATTCATTTAACTCTTTTAGATTTTCTTCCATAAATCTTTGATAAATACCTGGAGCTTGTTTTAATCCGAATGGTAATACATTCCATTCATAGAGTAACACACTTGTTGATTCTTTTGTTGGGCAAGTAAAAGCAGTTAATTTCTTTGTTTCTTCGTCTAAACGAAGTTGCCAATATCCTGATTTTGCATCAAGAGATGAAAACCAAGTCGCTCCTTTTATTTTTTCTAAAATAGAATCTTTTCTTGGAAGTTTATGAGCATCACCAATAGTTGCTTCATTCATCTTCTTATAGTTAATAACCATTCTTCGTTTTCCCCTTTTAATTTCATTATTGTTTTCGACATAAAAGGCTGGAGCTGCATGAGAACTTTTGCTTAATCTTATAATTCCTTTTTCCAAAAGATCTCTACATTCTAAAGAGAACTCTTCTCTATCTCTTGCAGAATAAGGAATTTTATTTGGAACATTTATCTCTTTTATAGGATCTTTTAATTTAATGCTTACTAATTCGTTATTTGTATTTTTAATATCTAACGGATTTTCAGCACAAATTTCATCCAAAAGTTTCCCTATCTTTATTTCAAGATTATTTGTTGGAATGTTTATCTGAAAGTATAAATTTAAATAACATGTTTCTAATATAGAAAATATTTTAAATTTTAAGATCTTATCTATAGTAGTAGTTGGTATTTTTATACGTTTTGATTTTTGATTTATTGAAGAATCGTGTGGAGCTTTTAAAACTATGTATGTTAATTCTTGAATGAATGGATGATATAGTTTTAAAAAGTTATTTCCTATGATAAAATCCATTCCAGAGTCTAACATATATATAGATGGAACAATGAACCTATAATTTTGAATAAAAATTTCAGTCATCTCTGTTTTTTGGTCAATTTTATGTATTGATTTGTCAGCTATTCTAACTCTTAATGGTTTCTTTAATTTTTTCCAATCAAGTTTTATGTTTGAACTAGCAAAGCATTGTGTTGCTCCAGAATCTATAAAAGCATTTGTAAATTTTTCTGTTATTTTTATAGTAATAAATGTGGCATTATTACTCAGCATCTGAGTCTGTTTCTGAGACATATTCAAAAATATAGTCTAGGTTATCATCAGATTCCTCTAAAGGTTCCATAAAACAAGACTTAGCAATTTCTATTTGTTTAGTAAGATCTTTTTTATCCTTCTTTTTCGGACATTCATTTGCATAATGTCCTTCTTCTTGGCAATACTAGCACTTACAATTTTCTTTTTTATTTGGGCAATAGTCACTTTTTTGCCTTTTGTTTTTATTGTTATTTCTTGTTCTAAAATACCTCTTTTTTCTCCAGTTTGGATAGTATTTTCTTTTTCTAAATTGATATTTTCTCTTTCTCTGAAAATTTTTATTAAGCCCATATTTTTGGGGTATCTCTTCATTATCCTGACAGCAAATTCTAATTATATTTGCAAATCTTTTTTGAGTTGCTTCTTGCATACAACGCTCTTTTATTTCCTCTCTTATTGCAGCGGTTGCTCCACCAAAATTACTTTCAATTGTCCCTCTATTTATTTCTCTTATAAATCTTCCCATTATAAATTCATTAGCAGGATATGGAAGTTTTGTTATATACATACTAAGATAATGATTTTTATCTTCTTCTTTTAATTTCCATCACTAAGAAAAGGATGGAACAAACAAGAGAGGCCACTCATGGACCTCAACAAGAGCATGAGGAAATTCCTCAACATAATTCGAATCAGGTGGGTTCAAATTATACACAAACACACGCACACACGCACACACTAATATTTTTTGTGGTATAATTTAAATAAATTTATTTAAAAAATTTATAAAAAAATATTCATGAGCTATTAAAAATGCGCAAAAGAGTATTGTATGAAATTCGAATTGATAGCTCACTAATATTTTAAAGAAGTCTCGTAATAAAATATTTTGTTAGCTTTTTTTTAATGCATGAAATAAAATATATATTTTTTAATTTTTAAATTATTAATTTTTTTAATCAATTATTAAATTTTTAATAAAAAATGGACATAATTAAATCATGAGTAATTCGAATCTGTTCAATTCGAATTACTATGTGCAGCGTGTGTGAATGTAATTCGAATCAACATGATTCGAATTAGTGTGTGTGCACATTTGTGCATAATTTGAATCAACATGATTCGAATTATGTGTGAATAGAGTTCGAATGAACCTAATTCGAACTATATAGTAATGTGCGTTGGTAGATTCATGAACCAATTTTTCATTTGGCTTATTTGTGTAAAATTTCATTCTTCTTGGCTTATTATAGTGTTTTACCCGGTAATAAACATTTCTCTTGTAGTGTAATGATTAAAGTAGCCTCTTTAAAACTCTAACAAAAATAATTTTTTATGATTAATTTTAAAAGACTATAACACTTGAGGTTTAAATATGATTATTTGTATTAGAAAATAAAATCTGAATATGACTTAGGGCTTGTTTGGGTGAGTTTTTAAGAAAAGATTTTTTTTCGAGTTATCTTTTTTTAAAAGATCTTATAGAGAAGTAAAAGTAATTTTATGTTTGGATATCTCATGTAAAAAGGTCTTTTTATCTATCAATTATGTTTGGGTATAACAATATAAAAGTACTTTTTATTTATTTATTACATGAAAAATATCTTTTTTTAAGGAAAAAAGATCTTTTAAAAAAAGATGTAAATTACAGCTTCTCAAAAAAGATTTTTTTTATTTTACTAGTGCTTTTACTTTTACTACTAAAAATTTGCAATAAAAAAAGATCTTTTTTCAGATCTTTTTTTAACAAAATAATAGCGTCCAAACATGCACTTAATAATTACTAAAATTTTTGCAGAATTTATTTTAAGAGATTAAAATATTTTTTAACATTAATTTAAAAAGACAAAAATATTTTTAAATATCAAATTTAAGGTACAAAACATAGACTATAATCATGAATTTTTAGAAAGATTAAATTATCTTTTATAAAATTAATTAAAATTGTTTTATTGTATTAGAGAGTAAAAATTAAAATCTCTTAAAATCTTAAAATAAAAAATAAAATAACCTTTTATAACATAAATATTGTTTAATTATATTAGAAAATATAAATTTCAATGTCTAAAAAAATCCCAAAATAATAAAATACAGCTATAAATCCTAATTATGTTACAACAAAATAATTCCAAAAAATTCCAACGAACTAACTCATGGTTCCTTAGAAAAATTAGTCCATGAGCTGCAATTCATAGAAAGCTTGGCTTGCCTTGAAACATTCCTCATCAATCATCATATAACAACAAAGCCGATACTTTGTCAGTGCTATATTAGTCTTTTTATGCATTATTTCAAGGATATTTTGGGCATTGTAGCACGTGTTAGACGACAAATATTTTATCAATTACCGTTTAATACATGGTATATCAATGTTCCAATAAAGTAAATGGAACATGTGAAAGTCTTCCTATATTATAATACACATTATAATTTATACATATTAAGTTACTAACATGTAATTTTTTTTAGTGTCTAATATACTAAATATATTTAATCCATATATAATATAATATAATATAATATAATATAATTAATAATAATAAACTAATAGTACTAATTTTTTTTAAAAAAAATAGGGTGTCCAAGGCTACCTTAGGCTCCCATAAATTTGTCGCTGGTTAACATAGGGCTATAATATGTAGAGAGGTCTAACTAATGATGTTCTATATATATATATATATTGTAATTTTTTATTTGTTTTTCGATAAAATTTCATTTTCTGTATAAATTTCCTATTTTATTCTTCTTGTTTATAAAATGTTACAATCTGTAGTAGTTTATGATTCGATTACTTGTGTTCATAAACTGTTACAAACGGTAACTTATGATGCATTGTTTATATTTTCACGTAAATCGTAATAATGTACGTGTATTTGTGTAAAACTATGAGTTGTAATAATTTATATAAAAAATAAAAGAGGATCCGAATATAATTTTTTTTGTTTATTGTATTTGTGTAATATTAAACTTTGATTTATTTAATGGTATAAATTTTGTCCAATTATTTATGTATCTAACACAGTTGAAACTTGAAATGAATTATATGGTTGCCACAAAGACAATCGAAATAACAGAAATGTGTAATTTCCAAACAACATACCAGAGAGAC
>NC_029775.3:12512735-12543884 GCF_000817695.3 Arachis duranensis
CCGTTTTTTTTTTTTTTTAGTTTTAAAAAATAAATGGAACGGAAACAGAGCAAGACTACAATACTATAGTATCAACCATATAAGCATTGGACTTATTATTTGGTTGTGCAGTTAAAAGAAATAAAAAATTATTTATATGTAGATATAGGTAAATTAAAAATAGAAGTAATTAAGATATTTGAATATAATAAATTTAGAAGTACTTTTCAATAAAAGTACAACAATGTCATACTTATATTTGGATAAAAACTATATTACATAATTAATTTGAAAAAATAAATATTTAATATTATGCGATAAATAATTTAATCTAAATAATTAATTATAAATAAAATTTAATTACAAATTATATTCTAAAAATATTTTAGTTAGAGCCTAATATTGAAAAATAGATTAAAACAATATTCAATATTTAAATATAAATATTTGTAATAAAATAAAAATATTTAGTTTAAGCTAAGATAATCTCTTTTATAAAAATATTTTTTTATCCCTAACATTTTTAATTTTCTTTAGAAATATATCAAATATTTAGTTACATTCAATTTTGTTCATAATATTTTTTATTTGTTTTTAAAATTATCCCTAAACATTAATTTCATGTAAAATATTAGAGACAAAATTTAAAATTTTTAAAAATAGTTTTGACATAAATAAAAAATGTTAGGGATAAAATTGAATTAATTAAAAAATATTAAAAATAAATTTAAATGAAATTAAAAATTAAAATTTTTTAAAAAAAATCATAAATTTTAGAAACAAAATATACTTTACCAATTACCACATATATGTGTGCCTCTGTATAATTAAAAACATTGATTATAAACATAAAATATTAATAATGGTAAATTGGTAATACACATTTATATTTTTTTTTCTTTAATTAGGGATGGCAAAACTTTCGGGGATCCGACTGTGGAGAATTTTTTCCGTGGGGATGAGGACGGGGGACAAAATTTCTCCGAGGCAGACGCGGGGACCCGAGCGGGGATCCCCACCCCATCCCCGCTAATTCCCGAAGTTCATAAATTTACTGAATTGTGCTTAATAGTTTATTTTTCATATATGTTTTTTAGTCATTTCACACATACACACATATATATATAAACTCAAAACTCCTAATCCTCATTTGCATAACCCTTCTTCAATTTAGAGATCCCTAACGCTGTTTATACTCCATACTTCATCCAATCTCTCTGCAGTTATCCCCTAACCACTCTTCCTTCTCACCGTATCGTCACACCTCACCGTGCCATCATTCTCACCGCGTCCTCCTCTTTATTTGCGGCGTTCCTTTCTGGAACTTTGCTGTCGTGTCCATTCTCCCCTCTGTTGCCGCGTCTCCCACCTCGTCCACTGTTCTGTCTCCCGGCTCGCCGTTACGTCCCCCCATTACGTCATTTCGAAAGAAGTTACCATTTTATAGTTTAGACTTTTTGTATAAAATCTTGCTATTTTTGTATAGGATGGATACTTGTAGCTCTATTCATATGAAAATTAATAATTAGTTAGAACTATCAGATAATGAAAAATGGGGTCTCTAAAGAGAATAGAGGCATGTGGAGAATGGGAATGAAGAGCAATATTCCTCCACGGTAAAAAATGGAGATAGGAACAGGAAGCAAATCTGGTCATCTGGGGACAAAAATAAGAAGTAGGGAGGCATCCTCCACCCTACTCGTTGACATTCTTATCTTCAACTGCTTCTGTTAAACTCAAAGAAATATATATTTTTTACTTCTAATTTACTTTTAAAAGTATAAACAAATAACTCAAAAAATAAAATAAGTATTTTTTTATTCTGTATAGTTGGTGAGGTTTGCAGGATAAATTAATGCATCATTGAAAAATTAATTAATGGTTAAGAGAGATAATCTCTCGTGTCTTTTTTTGGGTATGGCCATACTAACTGGACCAACAAATACTCTTTTGAACATAACACTCAAATTGGGCTATGAATATAAAGTTCACAAGGAGAATAAGTAATGATAATAATAATAATAATAATAATAATAATAATAATAATAATCTTATGTACATACTCACTATGTGCATTAAAAATATTAATTACTAAATTAATTATTATATTTTATACATATGATATATATTATTTAATTATTTTTTAAATATATTTTATATTAATAATTAATTTAGTGATTAAAATTTTGATAGACATGTAGCATGACCGTTTAAGCCTTTAAGGTAATTATTCTAACCTTGATAATTTTGACCCTGCGCTTCTTGAATTAACACTCTGAGTCATGACCTCGTGCAACTCAAGCTACACATAAGATAATAATTAATAATATAGGACTAATCTTAATAAATATAAATAATGCAAAATATTACAGTTAGAAATTAGTAGTATATGTGTTTTCAATTAGGTGCATGATATGATGTCTATATATATTTGTCTAACTTATTAAAATAAGATAAAATTTAATATTTAAATTAAAAAATATAAAAATAAACAATTTTTTAATATTTAAAATTTACTATAAAAATTAACTTCTACAATTTCGACACCAAAATTACAAGCACATAGAATTAGCCTTTCAATTAATTCGTTTGCGTATCTCTAATGATTGGAATATATGGCATGAATGCGACTCCAAATTTTGCGAATAGCAATGTGATTTGTGAGCGCAAAATAGTGTTCGTTGTCTGTGTCCGTGACAGAACCCTCAACAGTCAAGACACATTTTTTTTTTAAGTAAATTATGGCCATCGCATGGGAAACGAGGACCTCTCTCGTGTTCGGCGATAAAGAAGAAAAATCTTATCAAAATAAAAAGAACAATGTAGTCAGTAGTGTATTTAATTGATAGCAGCTATATCCTCCAAAATATTATATTAGTTATGTGAAATGTTATTTTAATTCAAAATTAGTATTTAAAAATTAATAATAATTACTAAAAAATTTAATTAGAAAGCCAACTTTTTTCAACTAATATTAACTAATCTTTTTTAATCATAAACTCTAAATATTTTAAATTTTAAATTTTAAATTCTAAACCTAATACTAAAATCTAAACTCTCCAAAATTTAAAGATTAAAAAAAATAAATTTACAATAAAAATTTAACTAATATTAATTAAAAGTTAATTTTATACTTATTTTTACTAAAAATATGCAAGTATAAATTTTGATTGATTTATACTATTTTTTATCTCATGCTTGATTATTAGTCTTAATAAGATTAATTTCGCTATCTATCTAAGTATCTTTAATAACTAAGTATGATCAAATTGATCTAAACTCAACAAAAACAGCTTATACATATATGCGTAAATGAGAGTTCATCTTTTTCTCGTGAAAAGTGTATTAAAATTTTTTAACTATGATATAAAAATTTTTAACTTTAATACCGAAATTTTTCAAGATTTTGAACTTGATATTACAGTTTTTTTTCTTTTTCTTATTCTTTTTCTTTCTTATTTATTTTTACAGAATTTTTATATTTTTATTTATAAAATTACGTATTTTTTTTTCAAAATTTTTTGTATTTATTATCAAAAAAATAAACGTTGAATAATTCTTTTATTTTATTCTTTTTTTTTTATTTTTTTAGAGGATAAAACAAGAAGAATTATAAATGTGAAATAACAAAAACTATAAAACAAAGAAGAGGAGTTCCTTCTTCTTATTTATTTGATTTTTTTTTTTATATATTTTTATTTTTTTATAAAGTAAAAAAAATTTATGAGAATGTGAAATGCAAGGAATTATAAAAAAAAGAAGTTTGAAAAAAGCATAAAATAGAAAAATAGTATCAAATGTCTTAACTGTGATACAAACATTTTTTAATTTTGACACTAAAATTTTTCAAGACTCTAAACTTCATGCAGTAGTTTTTTAACAAGAACTTATTTAACTTTTTCTTCTTATTCTTCCTTTTTCTTCATTTTTTTGGTTGTTTGTAAAAAAAAAGAAAAATATGCACATAAAATTTAGTTATTTACGTTTTCGTTTCAACTGAAATAAAAATAGCACGTGAATCTAAAATTATTATTTTAATTTGGTTAGACTCGAATAAATTAAAAAATGAGTCATCTAAATCAGCCCCTGAACTTTTTAGGATTAGATACTTTAATCCCCCAACTTTTGAAATACACAAAAAAACTCCTCTACGTTGTCCAGTCTTATTTCTTCATCAATGACAAACAAAATATGATGACATAGAAGTCTGGTCTAATTCACGTGACAATCAGTTGTTCACGCATATAAATAAAATAAATTAGTCTCTGGGATATGTTGTAAAAATGCATCATTTTGGAGCCCACTAAGCGTCGCAGTTCTTTGCTGGCCTCCACCACTACCACCAAGGTTGTAGCATACTCGGTCTTCACCACATGAGCAACCTCAAACCAAGCTCTGCATCATAGGAAGTGGTCCTGTCGCTCATACTGCCATCGTCTATGTTGCCCGTGCTGAGCTCGAGCCAATTCTCTTCAAAGGATGGATGGCCAACGACATTATTGGTGGCCAACTCACCACCATAATCGACGTCGAGAACTTCTCCAACAGCTTAAAACACAATCAACGACAACTACTCCTCAAAACCAAACAAGCGATGGCTCTCATTCAATCTAAGCCCCATCAACTACCTTCTCCACAAGCAGCACCTCCTCTTCACTCTCCTTGGAATCTTCACTGCCACCGCTTTCTTCCATCTCCTCCCTTCCTACAACACCAACCCTAACCAATACGACATCGTTCTGATCCCATACTTCATGCAATACGACTCAGTCTTGTAAACTTAATTTAAACAGAAACATTAATTAGGATTTTAAAAGTTGTGATTTTTATACCTGGATTGATTGTCATAATGAATTTTGGTTATGATAGAGTTGGACTTTAAGATTGATTTCTCTCCCTTTCTCTTTCTTTCAAACGTTCATTAGGATGGCAATTTTCTAGTATTTTCAGTAAGTAAAAACTGTAAAAAAATATTATGTATATTGGATAGAGAGAGGACCATCTTTATATGTGTCATTATCTTCATATGTTTCAGATATACTTTTCTTTTCGAACTATGTCTTACGTTTAGGACATCCTTTTAAAAATGTCCTTCTTTTTTATAAAAATGACACTGTTTTGCATTGACATGTCGTTTCTTCTTAAAATTCTTTAGTTTTGTCTTTAATTTTTTTTCTGATTTGCCAGCTCCTTAAACCAAGTTAACAGAATGATCACCACAATTCTTAAGTCTATTTTCTTCCTGTATGAGCTTTTCAATCAACTCATTAACATCCCATTTTTTCTTCATAACATTATAATTAATTTGGAAAGCTCCATACAAATAAGATATTGAGTTTAGAATAAACTGCATCATAAAAGAGTCATCAACCATCACACCGAGTACCTTTAACTTTGCACTAATATTAGTCATCTCAATAGTATTAGAATGCTCTTGCATGCTCTTAGATCCATCAACTTCATGGTTGTGAGCGGTGACACTAATGTACTAGCAAATGACTTATCAGCAAAATGGAAGTCGTCTTCCACAAACGCAAGATATTCTTTAACACTTTCTGCTTGTAGAAGGATAGTCAGCAGTCATTTACATAAATATAAGGCTCAATATGTTAGAATATTCCCATGTCTTATGTGTATGCTTCTCATCCTTATGATTATCACGAGTGACAATGGGTTTTTCTTTCAAAAGTGACAAGTCAACATTCAAAAGATCTAAATAGAACTTCACTTGCTCACTCTAGAGAAGTTTAAGCCATTAAACATGGTAACAGATGAAACTTGCGAATAAATTGAAATATCTATAATTTAATCATATAATATTCATATTAATTTTAATTTTATCATCTACTCAGATTACATAATATAACAAAGCATATTATAGTTTACCTTTGGGTAAAATTCTGCAATTTACTAACATATAAATAAATACTATATTTATCATACTTAAAGATTGAAATTCTCTATGAAATACATATATCATCTTTGGACAATACATATATCTGATTAAAGAATAATAATTTTTTTTTCAAGTCTGTTAATAATAGAAAAGATTTTTTTTGGATAAATTTAATTCTAAAATTAATTAACACAGTATTAACTATGTTAACATTTTATATTATAACTTCATAACTTGATCACTTTGGTATACGCAAGTAGTAAATAATCAAAATAAACTTAATACTATAAATAAAATATTTATAGATTTTCATAAAACTATAATATATTATGTACTCAAAATAAATTTATAGCATAGCAATAAACATGAACTCAAGATTAAATTCATACATGAGTACAACTTATGGTCAAATTAAAATATTCAAAAGAAAACATGTAGAACATATACAACCACAAATATCCAGTTTTGATGGCATAAAAATTTAAAACCCACTTAATTAAAATCCTATTATAAATAATTAATCAAAAAATATTGTGGACATCATAATTAGACCAGAAAAAATCACACACTTTTAGAACATATGCTCTGATACTTGTAAACTTAATTTAAGCGAAAGCATTAATTATGATCTTAAAAATTGTAATTTTCATACCTGAATTGGTTGCCATAATATAATGAATTTTGGTTATAATAGAATTGGACTTTACAAGATTGATTTTTCTCTTTTTTTCTTTCTTTTAGAAGTTCATCCAGATCAGTTCCATAGTGTTTTTAGTAAATAGAAATGATAAAAGACATCGTGTATATTAAATAGAGAGAGGACCATCTTTATATGTGTGATTACCTTTAAATCTAATGCGTCTATCAAATAATTATAATTAGACCACAATAAAAGTTTAAATTACAATAAACTTCCAACAAGTCTTCCCAACAAACCACTAGAGCAAGCACGCTCCGGCGAAAGTCCCAACAGTTTTTGGAATGCGTGATCTCGACATGCCGTGTGCTATGGTGCCTCCTCGATCTTCCGTAACAAGCCTCTTACCGTTATCGGAGGCGACGATTCCACATGGAGGAAGCGACATTCCTCATCACGAAGTACAATTCCGAAGTTTATATCATCTACCGTAGAGATATGTTCTTCACCCAATTTCAAATGCTGTTCAGGTACTAATTTATCTTGTTTGCATATATAAATAACTGATTGTTACGAGTGTTGTTCTATATTTCTATGTTAGTATTTTTTATTTGTTATTGACAAAAAATTAAGGTTAAAAAATTTGTTTACTAAAGTTAAACGTGTGAGAATTTTCTATGTATTTTAAAAGTTAAAAGGTTAAAATATTCAATTTTAAAAATTTCAACAATCGATTTGGATAATTATTTTTAAAAAATTCTGTACCCGTAGCTTTCTGTAATAAGATAACGTAGATAGTTGAATTTCCTCAAGTTTTAGTCCTAGTTTTTGCTGCACATCATCATCACAATGACAAGTAGTGCTAATAATAAAAAAAAGGAGATTAGAAGTGTATAGCATGGTTTTAATTTGATGTTACATGTGTTATCGATCAGCAAAATTGTGGCATTTGAATGGTTATTGAATATTGATAATGATGCTTGTCGATTTAATTATGCATGTAAAACATTTGTTCTTTACTTCTTTAAGATGAAAGATACTTTTATGTTTTTTGAAGGATTCTTTTTATGTAGTTTTCTCTATTTTTTTTCTTTTAAGTTTTTCTCTAAAATTATAATATGCAAGCATCACGGTCAATCGATTTTTTCAGATAAATAAAAAAAATATTGTGATAAGAACTAACAACGTGGATGTCTATTTCCATGCAAAACTCATTTTTTTAAAGAAAGAATGACATTAAATGCATGTTGAAATTAAGCTTTAAATATGTGTATAAATAGAGGCCTTTGCCTCTCAGAGAAATACAAGCAAGTGAACTGGATTTTACTAATTTAAATCTCAAAATGAAGTACATATAGACTTGCAAGGAGAAAGCTCGTGAAAGCCAGGAACAAAGAATCGAGCATCCACTACAAAAAATTTTGGTTAAAACGGCGGTTTTTTTAGGTAATTACGGCGGTTTGAACCGCCATTATTACCAAGAATGGCGGTTTTAGAAAACGACGTAATTCTGGGCGCCATTCTGGTTATTACGGCGGTTTTCAGAAAACCGCCACAATTTCCTGAGTTAAAACGGCAGTTTTTGGATAGGTTAAAACGGCGGTTCAAACCGCCATTTTTTCCAAATAAAACGGCGGTTTTTCGAAGGTTAAAACGACGGTTCAAACCGCCGTTATTTCCAAGGTAAAAATGGCATTTTCAATTGGTTAAAATGGCATTTTTGAACCGCCATTTTTACCTAATAAAGTGAGCGTTTTTATTGGTTAAAACGGCATTTTTGAACCGCCATTTTTACCCTAACAGTGACGTTTTTATTGGTTAAAACGGCATTTAAAACCGCCGTTTTTACCGGGTTAAAATGGCATTTCATATTGATTAAAATGGCAATTACAATCTACCCTTTTTACCTAATAAAAGTGACATTTTTTTATCTTTTAAAATGCAATTTTTACTGTTGTTCTTATCGTGCAAAAAAATAATTTTTTTATTAAATTCCACAATAACAAAATCATAATCCATGGACAAAATATTATATAACTCAAAGTATTAAACATAATATATGATTTTTTAGTATTGCGAATCAAAAGTAACAACTCCTATACAAAGTATCAAACTAAGAAATATTGTTAGTTCTATTAGATTGGGAGTTTTCCTAGAGATGCTCAAAAAGTTTGCTTCAGGCCCTTCCAACATTTTCATTGTTCATGTCCGTGTAAATAAATATTACCTGTAAAAGAAAATTAAACATTAGAAATAAATAGTTGCTCAAATAAATAGCCATTTTGAAGAAGAGAAAACTAAACCAGCAGTCTCACAAGAAATATGCTATTTGATAAGAATTCATTATTAATTAGGAGTAGCTATCTTTTAACCTCTTTGGCTCCATCTTATTTCTATCCTTCTCTTAGCTTTCTCAAAGTTTAGAAACTCACTCTGCAAGGCACTCAATTACTATCTACTCCACTAACAGTATTAATAATAAATCAAATACAACTAACTAACTATCTAGAGAGAGATAAATACTAATAATTAGTACCTGAGCTACATAATAAGAACTCATTCTTTTTTGCTTCCTTCTGCGCCGCTTCTCTTCCGCTGCATCTTTCTGAATTCCTCCCTTTCTTAATTGTCAGTGATTTTGCCAACCCATTGAACATTGAAGAAAGACGACCCATCAAAACTTTTGAAGAAATTAGTAATGTTACTGTTGAGCCACTATTTTTCAACTGTTAAAAGATTCTTCCCGTTGTAACATTTGAGCCACTACTTTTCAGCTGTTAAGAGATTCTTCCCGTTGTAATAGTTTTTGAGGCTCTGAACAACGAAAATTTAACTCACGGATTAGAAATTCAACACTTAAAGGGAGAGAAAATTTAAATGCATATATATATATATATATGCTAATGATGTAAAAAAAAAGGAAAAAAAAAGAAATCTACGCTTAAATCCCAGGATCTAATATAAAATATAAAAAATAATAATAAAAGAAACTATATGGTCATTCTTATGCTGATTCCAGGTTCCTTCTAGCAATGCATCTAGAATTTCAATGCATAGGAATGGAAATTAACAAAAGAGAAACTCGTAATATTTAATAACATAGCATCTGGTTATGTTTGGTTTGAAGCTAAAAGTGAAAAGTAATTCAGATGAAGTTCTGTTATTCTGAATATATATGGCATTGCTTTCAGCCATTGTCTCAAAAACCCAATTGTAGTGTGGACCATGATTTCCTCTTTGAGAAAATAGTAATGAGTATAAACCTGGAAAGATTCCGGCAAATCCATTGGCTTTCTCAATTAACTCTTCGACGGGAAGTGTGGCGATACTTGCATCTTTGTCTTGCCAAGAAGGAACTTCCTGCAGTAGCAGAGAAGATGCTTCAGATTCAGGTTCTCTTTATTATTATTATTTATATTTACAAGAAACTTGGGAACATGTACTGAAAAATTAAAGCATGAAGACTTTGATGTAAGAACCTGTCTTGAAATGGCTAGGGAACGAAGGCCTTTTTCGGCGAACTTATCAATAATGGCATGAACCTTCTTCTTAGCATCATCCCTTAGATTACACAAGTTCATGATCTATTCATCATAACAAAGAATATCATATCAGCATCAATGGAACAGGCCAAAACCTCTTACAAATCATGAACAAACTAAAAATTGTTACCTGCTCCGGAGCGCCTTTGCTGGCACAGTACCAGTTTCCATCAGCATCAATGTAAGTCAGAGAAGTTCTCTTGTCAACAGGATTGAAAGGTAAAAAGTGAACATATCTGATTCTAGCCCTTGCCTGCAGCACAAGGCATATACATGTTCAATTTTTGGCACGATTTTCAAATAATGAAATCAAGGACAAAAATTAAGGACACTAAGCTTTATGAAAGAAGTTAAACCTCTTTGGGATCTGCAAGCATTCCAACAATAGCAGCATCAATGGCATCCTGATTTTTCGGTGCCATTCCAACAATAGTAGGCATAGCAGCATCAATGGTTGTTGCATAGAAGAGCGAGCTATGATGACTGCTCACCGAAGGAGGAGGGAATGCCAGGCTCACCCGCTTCCACCGTGCTGTTGTAACCCTAGAGTCAAAGAAACCCCATTGAAACCCTGCTGTTGCTGCTGCTGCTGGATATATGAAGAGAAATCAAGCTCCACCGATCCAAATGTGTCCATCACTCAATCTATGTCTTGGCTCAACTTATATTATATAATTGGAAGTGACAAGAGGTCAAAAGGAGGCCTAAAGATAAGGATGATATGATGCATATATATATGGCTTTATTATTCCTTGGGGAAGATGACTTCCCTTTTTTGTAATTGGCTTCACTTTAGTTACCAACATAATACAATCGCTGAATTCATTCGAATCTATATATTAAGACAAACTAAGATGAATGAATGCATTATTAGTTGCAATCATGTCAGTTACGTTGTTACCTTTTTGTATTATAAGACAAGCAAAAAGCAAATAAGCAATGCATACTTCAGAAAAAAACAAACAGCGCACACAGAGAATTCTACTTCATTCATTAATCATTCATACCCTGAATCTCTCTAAATAATTTGCTCAGAAACTGATTGCCAAATGGTCACACGACCTGCTTCATTCATTTCCAGACATATATTTACATTTTAATTGACAAAGAATCCCCAATACAATCCCATCAACCGAACCGTCAAAAAGTTAGCTAGCTAGGGACCTCATTGGGGTTGATTTGCATTGATAGATACTAATAATTCACATAACGGAATAAAGACCGTTTGACTTGCAACTTTTTTTTCCATAGAAAACACATACGCACATACCTCAAAGGTAGAAAGTGTCACATATTTGATATTTGACACAGAACACATAAATCCAACAGTCTAATTAATCACCTTTTCAAGTTTTAACTAATCTGACACTAGTAGAGCCACATTAAAACAGCAATGAACAGATGATGATGAAACAATTTAGTTACAGTCAATTTTGAAATAGTTGAGATTGTCTTTGGTTTCACCATCAATCTCTTTCAATCAATTTCTAGAGTGTTTTTCTCTTTTCTTTTATGGAAATTGAACAACAAAATAAAGCATATACATGTCGAGAATAAAGAACAAGAAACATTTTGACTACTATGCTGAGATTCAAACCAAATTAATTAAATTTGTTCATCTAATCTAAGGCACGCCTAAGACAATCGATTAGAATGAAATATTTTCAAGAGAACAAAGGGAAATAGGGAGAAGAACCTACTCGTGAGTCTGTCGGAGGAGAAACTCGCAGCTCAATAGCTCGATGGACGAGATTTCCGCCGCAGGAGAACGCCGTAGGAGGAGATCGCCGCTGGAGGAGAAGTCGCTGGAAGAGAGATCGCAGGAGGAGACTTTGCCGAAGGAGACCGTCACTAGAGAAGACGTCGCAGAAGGAGGTCACCGCTGGAGGAGACGTTGCCGGAGGAGACCGTCGGTGGAGGAGACGTCACTGGCAGGAGGAGATCATCGCAGGAGGAGATCGCCATTGGAGAAGACGTTGCAAGAGGAGGTCGCCGCTGGAGGAGACTTCGCCGGAGGAGGTCGTCGCTTGAGAGGATTGTCGCCGGAGGAGAGATCGTGACAGAGGAGATCGCAGTGGCAGAGCTTCAAGATTTCTCTCACAGTGGCCGCGTTTCAATGTAGGAATGAGGAGGGGTTAATTTAGGGTTGGGCATTTTATACAAGTTGATAATGGCGTTTTAAAACCGCCAGAATCCAAAACAACCGCTGTTAATTACAAATTAATTACGGCAACAGTAAGAAATGACATAATATTCAAATATTAGGGCGTTTTTATACAACCCCCATATTATTCATGCCATTTTATATCATTTTTTTTGTAGTGATCTTTATTATATATATCTTTTATTTCACAACATGTTATCAGCACGAGACTCTGATCAAATTTTTAGGAAGACTCAGATAACAAATTTTCATTATGTCGAAACTCTCTCATCTTGAATTCAATGCTCTTGATATATCTGGAAACAATTATTTATCATGGATACTAGATGCTGAAATCCATCTTGATTCAATGGATCTTGGAGATACCATTATGGTTGAAAATAATGCATCCCAGAAGGATAAAGCTAAAGCCATGATTTTTCTTCGTCGTCATCTTGACGAAGGATTGAAAAATGAATATCTTACATTAAAAGATCCTGTAGATCTTTGGAAAGACCTTGAAGAAAGGTATAATCATCAGAAAACGGTGATACTTCCTCAAACCCGATATGAATGGACGCATTTGCGTTTACAAGATTTTAAATCTATAAATGAATATAATTCTGCAATGTTTCGAATCACCTCACGAATAAAATTGTGTGGGAAAAAAATAACTGATCATGATATATTGGAAAAAACTTTCTCAACCTTCCATGCCTCGAATGTGCTCCTGCAGCAGCAGTATCGAGAGAAAGGGTTTAAAAAAATATTGAGTTAATTTCTTGCCTTCTTGTTGCTGAACGCAACAATGAGTTGTTATTGAAAAATCATGAAGCGCGCTCAGCTGGCGCTGCCCCCTTTCCTGAAGTAAATGTGGCAAATTACCCCAGAAGAGGTAAATGGCAAGGTTTTAATAATAAGAAAAATTATGGAAGGAAAAAGAATTATGTTCAAAAGAGAGGATCTCACCAGAAGTGGGTTAAAGAAAGGAATATCGGGCAGAATAAATCAACCGAGGAGAAGTGTTTCCGCTGTGGTGAAAAGGGCCATTGGTCACGTACCTGTCGTACCCCAAGGCACCTAGTCGATCTTTACAAAGCATCTTTGAAAAAGAACGACAAAGAAAAGGAAACAAATTTTGTTTCAAATGATATTGAGAACTCCACCACTCATTATGATGTATCTGATTTCTTTGAGGATCCTGAAGGAAATATTGGTCATTTGATCAATGATGGAATAGTTTAATACGTGGGATTGTGAAGTATCTATGTAAATAAATAATGTAAAGAACTTATAGTTAAGTTTTATTTTCTATGTATTTAAGTTTCAAATGTGATGTACATAAATAATGAAATATTAATGTTTATGAATTTTGAAATTATTAAATGTGTCAAATTTTAAAATAAAATTTCAGTATATGACATTATTTTATGTACAGTGTTTCTTAGAAAAATAATTCTGATCAAGTATTCAATTTAACTGTGCATTTTATTATTATTTGTTTTTGAAGAGAATGGCAAGGATATGTAATGAAGATGTATGCCTTGCGGATAGTGCAAGTTCGCACACTATTCTCAAAAGTGATATATATTTTACCCATCTTGTGCCAAAAGAGGAATATGTTAATACTATTATTGGCTCAGGCAATGTGATTGAGGGCTCTGGAAGAGCTATAATTTTGTTTCCTGGAGGAACAAAATTTATAATAAATAATGCACTGTTATCTACCAAATCTCGAAGAAACTTGTTGAGCTTTAAAGATATTCGACGAAATGGGTATCATATTGAGACTATGAATGAGGAAAATCATGAGTATTTATATATCACAACTCATGATTCAAATAAGAAAGTTATATTAGAAAAATTACCCTCACTTTCATCTGGGTTGTATTATACTAAGATTAGTGCAATTGAATCACATGTTACTGTAAACCAGAAGTTTATTAGTCCAAATGAATTCATAACTTGGCACGACCGATTGGGTCATCCGGGAACAACCATGATGAGGAGAATTATTGAAAACTCTCATGGACATTCACTAAAGAACCAGAAGATTCTTAAAGCTAGTGAATTTTGTTGTGCTGCATGTTCTCAAGGAAATTTAATTTTAAGGCCATCACCATTAAAGATTGGATTTGAGTCCCCTGAATTCATAGAAAGGATTTAAGGTGATATATGTGGACCTATTCATCTACCATGTGGATCTTTTAGATATTTTATGGTCCTAATAGATGCATCTTCGAGATGGTCACATGTGTGCTTATTATCTTCTCGCAACCTGGCGTTTGCGAGATTACTGGCTCAAATTATTCGATTAAAAGCACAATTTCCAGAAAATCCAATTAAAGCAATTCGTCTTGATAATGCTGGTGAATTTGCTTCCCAAGCTTTTGATGCTTATTGTATGGCTAATGGAATAAGTGTTGAACATCCAGTAGCTTATGTTCACACACAAAATGGGTTAGCAAAATCACTTATTAAGCGCCTCCAATTAATTGCTAGACCCTTGCTTATGAGAACAAATCTCCCAACCTCGGTTTGGGGGCATGCTATTTTACATGCCGCAGCACTTATTCGTTTAAGGCCAACGAGTTATCATCAATTCTCTCCTATGCAATTAGCTTTTGGCCAGCAGCCAAATGTTTCCCATTTAAGAATATTTGGGTGTGTGATATATGTTCTCATTGCACCACCTAATCGCACCAAAATGGGACCCCAAAGAAAATTGGGAATATATGTTGGATATGATTCTCCCTCTATAGTGAGGTATCTTGAGATACAAATTGGAGATGTATTTAAAGCCAGGTTTGCGGATTGTCATTTTGATGAATCAAAATTTCCAACATTAGGGGGAGAAAATAAGCTTCTTGAAAAGGAACTTAATTGGAATGCATCATCGTTGATGCATTTAGATCCTTGATCAGGGCAATGTGAACTAGAAGTTCAAAAGATTATACATTTGCAAAGAATAGCAAATGCATTGCCTGATGCATTTTCCGATACAAAGAGGATAACCAAATCTTATATACCAGCGGAAAATGCCTCAATTCGAATTGACGTTCCAGTAGGACAAGTAGCCACTGAAGCAAATTCACGTCAGAAGCGTGGCAGGGCGGAAAATGCCCCAATTCGAATTGATGTCCCAGTAGGACAAATAGCCACGGAAGCAAATACACGCCAGAAGCGTGGCAGGCCTGTCGGTTCCAAAGATAAAAATCCTCGAAAGAGAAAAGAGGTAAATATGATTCCTATTGAAAAAGACATAGTAAAGACACCGGCAGTTGTCCAAAATTCTGATATAACGCTAGAAGACGTTCAGGTACCTGAAAATTGTGAAAATGATGAGATCTCAATAAATTATGTCTTTACAGGAGAGAAATGGGACCGAAATAAGACAATTATCAATGAAATATTTGCATATAATGTGGCATTAGATATCATGCATGAAAGTAAGGATCTTGAGCCAAGATCAATCGAAGAATGTCGACAAAGGAATGATTGGCCAAAATGGAAAGAAGCCATGAAGGCTGAACTAGACTCACTTGCAAAACGTGAAGTCTTTGGACCTGTAGTCCGTACACCTGAAGATGTAAAACCTGTTGGATATAAGTGGGTATTTGTGAGAAAACGAAATGAGAAAAATGAAGTTGTGCGCTACAAAGCCCGACTTGTGGCACAAGGTTTTTCACAAAGGCCCGGTATAGATTATGAAGAAACGTATTCCCTTGTAGTGGATGCGATAACATTGCGTTATTTGGTCAGTTTAGCTGCATATCATAAACTGCATATGTATTTAATGGATGTGGTAACAGCCTATTTATATGGCTCATTAGATCGGGATATCTATATGAAAGTCCCTGAAGGACTAAAGATATCTAAACCATCCTATGAATATTCGCAAGGGTTATACTCAGTCAAATTGCAAAGATCTTTATACGGTCTAAAGCAATCTGGACGAATGTGGTATAATCGTCTTACTGAGTATCTGGCCAAAAAACGGATTCAGGAATGATGATATCTGCCCATGTGTTTTCATAAAGAAAACTACATCTAGGTTTATTATAATTGCTGTGTACGTTGATGATTTAAATATCATTGGGACTCCTAAAGAGATTCCAACAATTATAAAAACTTTAAAAGAAGAGTTTGAGATGAAAGATCTTGGAAAGACTAAGTTTTGTCTCGACCTGCAGATCGAGCATATAAAAGGTGGGATCTTTATTCATCAAACAACATACACAGAAAAGATCTTGAAAAGATTTTATATGGATAAGTCACATCCATTAAGTACCCCAATGATCGTAAGATCTTTGGATGTGGAAAAGGATCAATTCCGTCCTAAAGAAGAGAATGAAGATATCCTTGGTCCCGAAGTACCATATCTTAGTGCCATTGGAGCGCTAATGTATCTTGCTAATAATACGTGACCTGACATATCATTTGCTGTGAATTTACTAGCAAGATATAGTTCCTCTCCAACCAGAAGACATTGGAGTGGAATCAAACAAATCTTTCGATATCTTCATGGGACGGTTGATATGGGATTGTTTTATCCCTATGGATCCAAGTCACAATTAGTTGGTTATGCAGATGCTGGATACTTGTCTGATCCACATAAAAGGAGATCTCAAACAGGATACTTGTTTACATATGGTGGAACAGCTATATCATGGAGGTCCACAAAACAGACGATAGCAGCAACCTCCTCTAATCATGCTGAAATACTGGCGATTCATGAAGCTAGTCGTGAGTGTTTTTGGCTGAGGAGTCTGATTCAATATATTCTGTCATCATGTGGACTGATTGATCATAAGATAGCTCCAACTGTCCTGTTTGAAGATAATATAGCATGCATTGCTCAACTTAAGGGTGGATACATCAAAGGTGATAGAACAAAGCATATTTCTCCCAAATTCTTCTTCACTCATGACCTTCAAAATCAAGGGACAATTGATGTCCAACAGATCCGTTCAAGTGACAATCTGGCAGATTTATTTACAAAGTCACTCCCAAAATCCTCCTTTGAAAGATTGGTACATAAGATTGGGATGCGCCGATTTCGAGACATTAAATGATGTCGGCAAGAGGGGGAGACTGTACTCTTTTTTCCTTGGTCAAGTTTTTTCCCATTGGGTTTTTCTTGACAAGGTTTTTAATGAGGCATTTCCCATCACAAAGGATATTGTACTCTTTTTCCTTCACTAAGGTTTTTCCCACAGGGTTTTCCTTTAGTAAGGTTTTAATGAGGCAATAATCCTAAATGGGCATCCAAGAGGGAGTGTTGTGATAAAAACGAACAACGTGGATGCCCATTCCCATGCAAAACTCATTTTTTCAAAGAAGGAATGACATTAAATGCATGTTGAAATTAAGCTCCAAATATGTGTATAAATAGAGGCCTTTGCCTCCGAGAGAAATACAAGCAAGTGATAATAAAATCAATTCTCTCTTTATGTTGCAATCAAATATTCTTCCCTTTATATTTCTACTACAATTCTTTCTCTTCTTTTATTTTATTAGTATTCTAAATTCTCTTTTCTATTACTCTTTACATATAATATTAATAGCAATTTTATTTCACAACAAAAAAGTCTACATTAAAACTTGATTTAGTAAAATTTTTAAAAATACAACCACTTTACTTTGTATTTAATAAAAAAAAGTGTTTGTAAGTGTGATTTATTAAAATTTAAGAATTTAGTATAAATTCATATATTAATAAATAAGAAATACTAGAGAGTCATCAAAATTTATTATTTTTAACCATTAGTTAATTATCATTTTTTAAAAGTATTAGTTAACGTATGTTGTTAGATTATTAGACTAAAAAAATTGAATTAATAACTAAAAATAATGACAAAAATAATAAATTCTGATAGTTCTATAGTATTTCTCTTAATAAATATACAATAATTTTATCTTTAATTAAATTATTGATTCCAAATTTAATTTTCAAATTCTAATTTCTATTTATGTCTATTATTACTATTTTAAATTTTGAAACAATTTGTCAAACACAAATGTTGTAACTTATATTTATTAAAAAACATTTTTATTTTAATTTATCGAATATAACTCTTATAGTTTTTAGAAAATAATCTTTTAAAAATTAATCTTAATTAATAGGCTACTTTTAAAATTTATCAAATTGGAGCTAAGTTTTATCTCATATTTGTTAACATACTTTTTATTTGAAATTCTTATGCACCGATAATAGAAATAACAATTAAAATGATCTCTCAATTTTAAATTATAAATCAAAATAATTCTTTTGTTTATTGCCAAGTTAACGTCGTTGTCAGAAATCTTATATATAGTATTAACTTTTATGTTGACACAATATAAAAGAGATAAAATTAATTTAGCTCCCTAAATTTAAAATTAAATTGATTAAATTCCCATCTTATACTTATATTTTTTGGTTTGGTGACACATCTTATACTCATATTTTCTCATTTATCTTTTTCTCTCCATCCGATGTATAAGAAATTATCAGAAGCTTTGTATTTACATTGGGGAAAATTTTCTGGTGACAAAGGAAGAAAACATAACAAAGACAATCCCAAAAAACGTGTATTAAAAAATAAAATGGAACTTGAAGTTGAAGGCAAGGCACGAATGAATCAAATGTTTTAGGAAAAATAATCATTTTTACTCATAATTATTTATAATGTCAACAAAATTATTCACCAAACAATGAAATTAAATTTAAACATAAGTTATGTGTCAACAAAATATTTAATCTTTAAATTTTTGTTTATTTTTTTAAAAAAATTAATCAAAATCTCAAAATTATCTTGACTTTTATCTTACACCATCGATATCACCAACTTTTTTTTGGATAAATACTCTATCTGTCCCTGACTTTTTTCTCGAGAAATAAAGCGTACTTTAATAATCTTAAAATTTCAACCAGGCCCCATCTCTCTATAAAATTATACAAATCGACCCCTATTTTCGGTCAGTTGATAAATGGTAGTTTATATGACGTGTCCAGTGAAGTCTGATGTGCAATTTTACAGTGTCAAATGTCAATACCAATTTATTAAAGGGACTAAAAACTCCATTGCCAAACTAAAAAATATAAAAAACTCTTCTCTTCTCCCTTTTCTTCCTCCTCCTCTTCTCCTTTCTCATATGTCTGCTATCGATCAAAACAACGCTCTTGACATCAATCTTAGCACCTTCACCGATCGTTATGTTGCGAGAAGACACCAGCACTAATCAGCACACCATCACCAATCTTAGGGTGCCTGTCCTCACCAATCTTGCTGGTTCAAGGGTCACATGGTGCATAATAGAGATATTATTGCTAATTACTTCCGTCTCTACAACCACCACGCCAGTCGCATGATCAAACAAAATCTCCTTCCCAATCCTTGCCGCAGGGTGATGGGGTGAATGTCAACTGCAAAGACATCAGCTATCCAAAATTGGAGCGCTAGGGCCAACGATTGCGTGACTACTGCCACAGTCGGTGTGTCACATGGTGTGCCTGCAATGACAGACACACATAAAAATTGAAAATAAATAAATTTATAAAACAAGTGATAAATAGAATCTTGAAATCGAAAAACAAAATAAACGAAAAAGAACAATCAAAACCATAAACCCTAAATTTTCAGAATCAGAGAGAGAATAAGAGTGTTTATGCACCTGGTATGCAAGGAAATCTTTATAATTGAGCGAGAAGTGAGAGTACGACACATACGCCGGATCCCGCTCCCTTGCGGCACGAAGGTCGACGATATTGGCAGACAGCAGTGGATGATCGGGAGAAAAAGAGAAGAGGAGGAAGAAAAGGGAGAAGAAGAGGAGAGTTATTTATTTATTTTTTGGCAAGGGAGTTTTTAGTCCCTTTAACAAATAGGTATTGACACCTGACACTGTGATATGACATATCAGATCTCACCAAACACGTCAGATGGGTCATCGTTTATTAACCGGAAATAGGGGTTAATTTGTACAATTTTATAAAATGGTAGGGCCTGGTTGAGGTTTCAAGATGATCAAGGTACGTTTTATCTATTAAGGAAAAGGTCAGGGGACGGATAAGGCACTTATCCAGATTCTGAGAATCGGACCAGTCATCAAACTGTTTTGGTTTATTGGTCTAACTGGTCCAACTGTAATTCAATTGAAAAAATTATTTTAGAATAAAATAATAAATAAATTATAAATAAACATCCTAAAATATAATTATAGTCTAATATAAATCTTAAAATATTTTTCAAATTTAAATCACTACATGAGAATTAGGATTAACTGCATCATTCGAAATAAGAGGATTGGCAGGCAAACTATTACAGATGCATTATTATCAGCAATTGCTTCTTGATTAATACTATCATCTATAACTAAAATCAATATATCACCCACAAAGTTAAAAACAGTAACACAACCAGAAATCAAATAATCATCCATAACTGAAATCAATAAAACAGCACCACAGTGAAAAAAAGTAGCTCTCATAAACCCATAAATCCAATAAAAAACACCATTATCAACAGCACAACAGAACCAGAACAAGAACAATTAGCTAATAAAATTAAAAAACAGAAACAAATAATCACCATAAATTCAATAAATCTATCAACAAAAATTCAAAAACAGCAGATTCAAAAATTGAAAAACACTAAAATAACAGATTCAAAAATTAAAAAAACACTAAAATAGCAGCATCAACATAGCAAATCCAATTTTAGCAATAATTTCAACAACACAAAATCAACGATCAACAAAGCATTTAGTACAGATCAACAGAGAAAAAACAGAAAAAAGTGTGTAAGTGCCACTAACCTTCGACAGAGAGTAGGCGAGCGGCGAGACGACGGCGAGACGATGGCGAGACGACGACGACTAGCTCGAAGCCTCGAACAGAGAAGTCACCGATGAATGGACGACGTGCCGAACTAGAACAGAGTCTGGGTTTGGGACAGGGGAAAGGAGGAAGCCACGGAGGCGCCAACAACCACGGATAGGAGCGGCGGAACCAGACAGAAGAAGCCAGGGTTTGGTTTGAGTATTTTTTCTTCAAACTTTAAAGAGAATAATGACTTTGCTTTCTTTGCTTTCACGAAGGAGGGAATGGGTTTGGGGGAAAGGGGCGTGTCACGTGTGTGGAGGTTTTCCTGCAAAACAACGTTGTTTTTAAAGAATCGGTCGATTTTCGGTCCGATCTAACTAATCGATTCCAACCAATTCAGTGATTTTGGGCAGTTTTTAGATTTGCAGTTTTAGACATCAAACTAAACCATTTTTATTGTCGATTCCTAGTTGAATCGATTCGACTAGCCAATTCGATCCGATTTTCAAAACCATAGTACTTACTATTTTTTTTTCTCAAACTCCTTCCATCACCATCACTTGCAACACACTACATCACTATAACTACCACAAGTATTGTTATCACTACCAGCACCACTATGAACATATAAAATACTGTGTTTTTTGGTTAGTATCAATCTCTTCGTTTTCCTCCATCTATAACTAAAAGACTCTAAATCTCACCCTATCTTTTTTATTTTATAGTGAAAAATCTTCTTATAATGTTAACTCTCTCACCTCATGTCTCACATTATTATTGTTAATAGTTTTTTTTGTGGGTTACCTTTCTCTCACTCACTTTGTTTTCTTTTGATTTTATCATATTTTAAGATGGACGACGACCATCTTACTATAACTTAAATCATTAATCTGATATGTCTTTTTTGATGCAACAAAAAAAAATGTTACATCTAAATCTTGTATTTCTATTGTTAAAGGTTATGTTTGTAGATTTTAAATTTTAAATTTTTTTCTCTTACAGTCAGATTTGATAACTTCTTTATATTATGACTTAGGAGTACCATAATTTTTTTTCTAATTTTATCAAGGTTTGAATTATAGGGTACGGCCATGGATAAGTTTAATTTTATTCTTTTGTCAGTAATTTTATTAGCGCTCTAAATATTTATGGTAAAAATGGTTGTTTTTTAATATTTTAAATTTGATTATTATTATCTAACCATTCTCAATTAACAACTTCATATAAAAATAAATATATGTGAATTTTTATCTTATAAATATTTAATTTAAAAAATAAATTATTTTTAAATATTTAAAATTTACTATAAATAAGTTAAGTAAAAATTAAGTATTATGATACCTTTAAATTTTGGGTTGCCAGAGAGTCACATCATATTCCTTCACTACTTGGTTTTGCCCTTCTGTGTTAGTTCTATCCATCATGCCATAACAACCAAGAAAATGACTGACTTTATTTAATTTAATGCCAAAAGGAAACTCCTATCAAGACTTTTTTGCTGTCTACCTTATACTATTGTTTTTGGAAATCATAAACAGTTCTATTTCTATTCTAGTTCTGGGAGAACAACACCACAACATGAATCATGATTTCCGAATTCAATTGACACAAAATGCAACACGATCTCAAGTTTTTTTGTTTAAATTATTATGCATAAATATTGTTTTCATTATATTTGCACTATAACTAACGTAATGATATCAACCATAAATATTTGTATCATGATAATACAAATATCATGCATTGTCTCTGGTGATTAAAATATCATCTTTATTAACTATAAATAGTTAAATACACATTATTAAATAAAAATTTATATATCAATAATAAGAAAAGAAAAAGAGTAACATCTGATATGTTAATAATGTTATAAACTACATAAAATTTTGTTTTCTTTGTTTTTTTATAAGTTTTGGGTTTTTATTTTTTTGTTACTTTATTTTTGGGTCAGATATGTTTCCTTTGTCTTAGTGGATATCCTATATTGTCGATAATTCGACCCGGCCCAACATGAACAGACTCTTCTAAATCATTTAATTTAATTATTCTATTCATTTTTATAAATTTACTAAATTTTTAATTAAATTATTATGATTTAAAAATTTATAATTAGATTTTTATATTAGATAAAATTTTGTAATTAAATCTTTATTAATTATCATTTTTAAAAAAATAACACAATAATCCTATAATATTTGTTATTAGAATATTCAATAATTTATCGTATATCAAACACAAAAACAAATATTTTAATAAATTTTTTTTCACAAAAAATAGTTAGAATAAACCTAATTGAAAGTTTTTAATAATTTAGTTTAGAGATTCAATCATAAACATTTTAACTATAAAAACTTAACTAAAATTTTAATGAAGCTAAAAAAGACTAATAAAGTAATTAAACCCTAGTATTATGTTCTTATGACATTTCTTTTATCCTTTCTAACAAGTTTTTATTCTTCCTTACCCTATATGCTGTACTAGTACTGCTATAGTTCCAAATATAAAATACCAAGCACTGATTGTGATTGTGAACAAGTTATGGAGATCATAAACATTTAACAGGTCCAACTAAAGCAAGTGCTTCCTTAAGAGCCATCAAAAGATGTTGAGGATGATCCTCTATTCTAGCAGCTCCACCATATTCAGATTGCATTGATCTCAATACTCTACCAACAATCTAAGCAAACATACAATCATCATTTGATAAATTGCCATGTACAAGTTGGATCCATAAGGAAGAAAACAAAGAATGGAAAGTAAACAACATCTTACCTTCCGTGCATAGCCTCCGTAAGCTATACCGCCGATTAAGGCGTCTGGCGAATTCGACGAATCGACTACAATAGATGTTGTTTGAAATAGTCCTTTTTTTCTCAATCCATCAATTGTGTGAGCATTAGTGCCACCAGCAAGTTGAAGGAAACCTACCATGCAAGTTCACAGATTTTGTTACAAAACTGAAGGTTTTCAAGGACCATGTATTTATATTTATGGATTATTGAATACAAACCGGGAGGTCGGTTTTTCGCTTTTGTCAATTCGATAGCAAAGGCGATGGTTTCCTTGGTTGCTCCTCTCCCGATGTCTCCGCTCATCGGCCGGCCGTCCAACTTCATTCGTGTATATAGCAAACATGGTTTTGTTAAAAAAAATGAGGCATAAAACGCTTATTAACAATGTTCAGATTGTTGAACTCATAGAAAGGCACACCTGCCACAAGTTGAAGCATTGAAGATTTGGTTTCATAATGCAGAACATCTCATTCATAGAGGGTATTGTTGAATCTCCACCATTAGGTAAGCTAACCTGGATTATTTTTTTTTATGTTAATCTCTATACTCAAATGCAAATACCCTATAGGGTGTGTTTGGAATGAAAAAATATAGAAATGATTTTATTTAAATAAAATATTTTCTAATAATTTATGATTCCAAACACACTCATACAGGTTGGAGGCACCACTTACTGCAATTAACTTTAAGTTTTCTACTGAATCCCCTAAAGCACACCAGAGCTCTTTGAATTGTGCACTCTGCCTGCAAAAAGAACGCATGATAATGTTAGAGATGTAACTATTTACGCAAGAATTTTTATGACTTAAAAATTTAGAATTCGATATTTGTTGATCCCAAAAGAAAAACTTTCAGCGTAAGGCTAATCAGGGGCGAAGGTACGAATAAAACAGGCCCCCCAAAAGAAAAAAATTTGTTTACAAATATAATAAAAAATAAAAGAATGCCCCACCCCCCAAAATAATGTCTGGTCTCCCCCTCTTTTAAAAAATGTATGGTCGTCCCTAATTCTCATTCAATGCAACAAATAAGAATTGAAAAGTTGTGTGTTATTTAGATTATGGACTATATGCTTAGTTAAAAAAATCTTAATTTATATTAGAAATAAAGAATTTGAAAGGGCAGCAATAACAAGCCAATAAATTACTTTTTCTATTTTTCCCTCTTTTTTTAATTAGAAAACAAAACATCATTCCATATTATTATTATTATTACAACTTAGAAAATAATAAGTAGCCTTTGGTCTTCCATTATCATCTCTTATTATCATCTCTCATTTTTCTTTTTTTTATAAGTTATTTTTTTATTTGTTTTTTTTTGAATAATTTATATATTTATTTATTTATCTAGTTTATAATCTTATAATATTAATTTAGGTTTTAAAAATAATTGAAGATGATGATCATATAATTATAATGCTATCATTGTATTATTTTTAATTTTTTCTCATTATTAATTATTTGTGACATTGATATTATTGATTTACAAAAAATAAAATAAACTGAGTTTAGTTAAGTTGCATAAAGTTTATCTTATTATCTATGTAAATTCTCAATAATAGATGACTTTGAATCAAAGAAAAAATGTCGAGCTCAATTGTCTATGTAAATTACAAATTTTAACTTATTTCAGCTATAAGAATATTATTATTAATTTTTTCATTGCATAAGTTATGGTTGTGATTTAAATTATTTACATGAAGTATAATACATTTTTTAATAATTTTGTAGAGAACGTCTAAAAAAAATTGATAGTATTTGAAGATTCTAAAAGCAAGTATGTAACCTATATTTATAATATTTAAAATTAGTTTTGAAATATTTATGTTTAATTATTTTAATATACGATATGTTCAATTACCTTATAAAAAGTTAATTCTAAGTCTAAATTGTTATTTTTAATTAAAATAAAAAACAAAAAAAATTAGCCCCTACTAAATATTGTCTAGCTTCGCCCCTGAGCCCAATAGAAAGAGAAAGAAAGCCTTGAAAAAAACTCAGGCAAATTCAAAAGAGACTCCTCCCATCAGTTTAAACTTTTTAGACAAGTAATATCATGACAAATAACATGAGGAAGTGAATTTAAACTCATCAATTGTGCATCACAAGAACAACATATATCTAATCATCAGAAAAATGACTTTTTTTTCGTATGCTTTATCAGCTGAATAGTCTGAATAGAAAAAGAAAAAGCCATCTATGTAAAACATGGTTATGCCACAGCCATAGAAATAGAAGCTTAGTAAACACATTACATGTGTATGAGAAACTCAGAACTGATAATTGAGAATCATCCCTTCAGTTCTTGTGAAAATATGTTTCCATATCAGCTAAAGTCATCCATTAAATATTGTTTAATATGATTAATTTGGTAAATAAAATTACCTCCCACTTGTATGTATCTCCATAGAATCAACATCATTTCTCCTGAGGAGATCAGCAGTTGTCGCGGCATCTCTTACATATGTTACCTCTCCTGGATCAATTCAGTAAGTTCATATTCTTAAAAATATCACATGATACATGGAAATCAGAATATTATAGATGAAGTTAAAAACTTATAATCTCAAAAGGTAGCAAGAAAATATCTCACTTATTTTGTCAAAGGGGCAAACCGGAAGGCAACGGCCACAACCGTAGCAGCGTTCTGTTATGACTCCATCCTGCACGTCCAAGCCAATTGAACAATTTAAGTGTGAAAATGTTTTTGAAAAGATGAAATTATAGTCTGTAAAAACCAAAAACATCACTTCCAAGTAAAATCGAGTTAAAAACCACTAAAACTCTTGGTAATTCAGTATTAGATGAAGTTCCAGATGCTGATTTCCCTAGGAATGATATTGCATTAGCAGGGCACACAATTTCGCAAGGGCGAGAACAATCTGCTGGACAGTCTTCTGGATCAAATTCTGCATAGGAGCCAGGACTAGCAACATTCATTTATTGGAAAAATTTGCACAAGAATATTGAATGCATCAAGTGTTTGATAATTATGTTGGACTATGCTGATGCAGAAATATTATAATGGAACCAACAACTAGAAAGAACAAAAAGACTCTTTCTTACCGGCTTTACGAAAATGAAGATCTTTATCATCATTGACACTGATCATAACCCAAGGCCTCTTCTGAAGACCTGCGATTTCTGTTGCGGCTTCAATTCCTTCGTTCACAGCGCTAACCACTGATGCATCAGCAGCACAGTCAATGCAGTCAACTGCACCCATACAATTCCAATCTCAATAACAAGTCACATTTAAGTTTGAAAAACAAAAACCCTAAGGCAAATCATGATGATGCATCTGTTTAGAAATTAGAAATTAAAGAGTAAATTACTTATTTCTGATCATGAAAGATTTGAGTACTGACAATATATCTATCAAAATTTGAGCTAGTTCGACAAAACTATCAAAACATTCGGCAAAATTACCCAACTACCCATTTAAGGTAATTTTGTCAAACTAACCTGATCTTTGATGGATGTGGAGTTAGTTGAAATCTTTCATGGTTAGAATCATATCCTACAAACTACCCGTTTCAGTAGTTTTGTCAAACTAACTCAATTTTTGTTTAGTTTAAATCTAGTGTAAACCAGACTGAGATTTCTGATATCAACAACATCCTACAGATAAACACAAAGAGAGAGTTAGATTAGATATGATTCAAGCATGAGAAAGTGAAGAAGTAGTAAGAGACTAGTAACCTCAAAGCTTGCACCACAAATGAGCTTAACCCAGTTGCCTCTTTGAAGAGATTGAAGCGGAGAAGAAGAAGAAGAAGAAGATAGGGAAGGAAGCTTCAAAGTGTTGCTAATGAGGCTCTTCACGTTTTCGATGCTGCTTCTCAACTCCCCTAGTGCTTCTTTCGCTGCATCAATTACACAGTCACAGTTAGCATCTTAGACAGAGGAAGATACATGATGATGATGAATGAAACAGAGACAAAAACATGTGCTGGGAAAACCACGATGATGATGGTATGTTGAAATCTTTGTATTGCAAAAATATCTGAGTGCCATAACAAATAACAAGCCTATCTAAGTTGCTGTTATGACTTATGATTTATGAACGGATAAATATCAGTCTCATTATATTTTTAAAAGAATTTAATTTTAATATAATGACATCTAATCACATCATATTATATTTTAAAAAAATATTTATTTATATATAACTGTTTAATATATAAATAATTATTAAAAGAACGGATGTAATTAAATTAATAAGATAAAAAAATTTACATTTAAAGTTTTTTGAAAAGACCAAAAACTCACAAAATTCTTTAAAGTTTGTAAAACTTTTAAGTAAAGAATTCTTATAAATTCTAACAAAATAAAAATCTAAGTAAAAAGGGAGTGATTTTGTCTCATAGAATAAAATGTTTGTGATAAATTTAATGATTAGAATTATTAAAGATTAAAAACATTTAACTAAAATTTTCTTGAAACTTATTTATTTTTGTAATATTTATTTTTATCATAATATTTTTGCTTTAAATAGATCACGAATATTATTATGATAAATACTTTTGAAAATAAACTTGATCAAATTAACAATGATTTCTAAAATTTTTACTATTTTCAAAATTTCTCAAAATCAAATATAAAAATACTACAGCACGTGAATATTTATAATTTATAAAATATATAAAGCCCATAATCTAAATAATATGAAAACCTAAATGATTGTTAGATCTGTAAAAATATTTTTTAAAATTTTTAATAAAATATATAAAGCCCATAATCTAAATAATATGAAAACCTAAATGATTGTTAGGTCTGTAAAAATATTTTTTAAATTTTTTAACATTCTTAATTTTACTTTTTCAAAATGTTAAAAAATAAAACATTAACAAAATTATTGTTTCCTTTTTTTCTTAAAATTATTATTTTTGTTGTGATAAAGATCAACGTAGATATCAAATTTAAAGAAAGAATGAATTTAAATAAAAGTTGAAAATAAGGATCCCATACATGTATAAATAGGAGTACATATACTAAACATCATACACATCAATAACAATATTTTCTCTCTTTTATACTCTTTTTTCTCTCTTACATACGATACTATTTATATTAGTAATATATATAAATATATATAAATTACTTCTATTGTACCAAGATAATTATATTGGTGAACGTTAATATTAGAGTTTCATATTTCTCTATCTTATATTTATATCTTCTTTATTTACGAAATTATATTTCTCTAATCAAACTTTAGGAAGACTCAAGTAAAATTTTTTTATTATGTTGAAACTCTCTCATCTTGAATTTAATGTTCTTGATATATCTGAAAACAATTATTTATCATGGATACTAGATGCTGAAATCCATCTTCAATAGATCTTGGAGATATCATTAAAGCTGAAAATAATACATTCAAAAAGGATAAAGCCAAAGCCATGATTTTCCTTCGTCGTCATCTTGAAGAAGGATTGAAAAATGAATATCCCACATTAAAAGATCTTGCAAATCTGTAGAAAGACCTTGAAAAAATGTATAATCATCAAAAGACGGTGATACTTCCTTAAGTCCGATATGAATGGACGTACTTGCGTCTTCAAGATTTTAAATTCACAAATGAATATAATTCAGCAATGTTTCGAATCACCTCACGAATGAAATTATGTGGGAAAAACATAATTGATAACGACATGTGAGAGAAAATTTTCTCGATCTTCCATACCTCGAATGTGCTCCTACAGCAGCAGTATCGAGAAAATGATTTAAAAAATATTCTGAACTAATTTCTTCCCTTCTTGTTGCTGAACGCAACAATGAGTTGCTCTTAAAAAATCATGAAGTGCGCCCAACTGGCGCCGTTCCATTTTCTGAAGTAAATGCGGCAAATCATCACTCCAGAAGAGGTAAATGGCAAGGTTTTAGTAACAAGAAAAATTATGAAAGGAAGAATAATTATATTCACAAGAAAAGATCTCACTAGAAGTGGGATAAAGAAAGAAATATTGGGCAAAATAAATCAACAGAGGATAAATGTGTCCGTTGTAGTGGAAATGGCAATTGGTCATGTACCTGTCGTATCCCAAGGCACCTAGTCGATCTTTATCAAGCATCTTTAAAAAAGGACGACAAAGGAAAGGAGTTGAATTTTGTTTCAAATGATGCTGAAAATTCCACCACTCATTATGTTGTATCTGATTTCTTTGAGAATCTTGAAGGAAATATTAGTCATTTGATCAATGATGAAATAGTTTAATATGTGAGATTGTTAAGTATTCATGTAAATAAATAATGTAAGAAACTTATTGTTAAGTTTTATTTTTTATGTATTTAAGTTTCAAATATAATGTATATAAATAATGAAATATTAATGTTTGTGTTTAAGAATTTTGAAATCATTAAATGTGTAAAGTTTTAAAAATAATATTATTAATAATAGTGATAATAATAAAATTTTAGTATATGATATTATTTTTATGTACAGTTGATGATTTTGAAAAACTCTAATTTAATTTGATGATGAACAAACATTATTAAAAATAATTAGTTACAAAATTATTAATTCGATCTTAATTCATACTTACTTAATTAATAATTTTTTGTGTGCAGATTTGTTATTGGGCCGAATAGAAAAGCAGAATTATTGCAAGCCCAATATGCTTAAAACCATTCAACCTTGTTTAAATGTTTCCTATATTATGTGGCTGAAGCAATTTGTGATTATTTGGGCCAGAATTGAAATATTATCATAGGCCCAAATTAAAATTAACATTCAGCATTGATACAAAAATTCTTTGATCCATATGGCTGAATTAATGGTTACAATACTGGTGGACGAAATTGTGATCACTATTCTTTGTACTTGTATGGATTTATTCAATAATTGTCTTTATTTGAATTCACAACTCCGTTCAACTAACCAGCAAGTGTACTGGGTCGTCCAAGTAATAAACCTTACGTGAGTAAGGGTCGATCCCACAGAGATTGTTGGTATGAAGCAAGCTATGGTTACCTTGTAAATCTCAGTTAGGCAGATTAAATCTGTTTATGGGTTTTCGAAAATAGAAATAAGAAAATAAATAATAAAAGGGATAGAATACTTATGCAGATTCATTGGTGGGAATTTCAGATAAGCGAGTGGAGATGCTGTATGGCTCAAGGACGCCTGCTCTCCTACTGCTTCTACTCAATCCTTCTTACTCCTTTCCATGGCAAGCCTTGTATAGGGGTTCACCATCAGCTGTGGCTACTTTCAATCCTCTCGGGAAAATGATCCTATGCGGTTGTCAGTCGCACGGCTAATCGTCTGGAGGCATCACCCATGGTTGATAGCTACATCCCATCCTCGCAGTGAAAACTATGCTCACGCACTCTGTCACAGTACGGCTAATCAC
>NC_029775.3:12547251-12547760 GCF_000817695.3 Arachis duranensis
ATCCCTAGCTTCTCCATTACAGAGAGTGGCATAAGATTTATCCCTGACCCTAGATCACACAGAGCTTTTTCAAAGCTCATGTTGCCTATGGTACAAGGTATTAGGAACTTGCCAGGATCTTGTTTCTTTTGAGGTAAAGTTTTCTGAATCCAAGTATCTAGTTCACTAATGAGCAAGGGAGGTTCACTTTCCCAAGTCTCATTACCAAACAACTTGGCATTCAGCTTCATGATAGCTCCTAAATATTGAGCGACTTGCTCTCCAGTCACATCTTCATCCTCTTCAGAGGAAGAATAATCTTCAGAGCTCATGAATGGCAGAAGGAGATTTAATGGAATCTCTATGGTCTCTGTATGAGCCTCAGATTCCTCTGTATCCTTAATAGGAAACTCCTTCTTGCTTGAAGGACGTCCCAGGAGGTCTTCCTTACTGGGATTTTCGTCCTCCTCCTCCCTAGTGCATTCGGCCACTTTGACTAAATCAATGGCCTTGCACTCTCCTTTTGGATT
>NC_029775.3:12550170-12550574 GCF_000817695.3 Arachis duranensis
GTTTGGACAATTGAAGGCTTATTTTATTTCTTAGATTAGGAATAATTTGTTTTTATTTTTATTCTTATTTTTATTGTTATAGAGTCATTAAATCTTGATAGGATAGTTTCTTTTCAAAAATTTCTTTTCAAATTTATTATTTTCTTTTAATTAATTGCTAATTTTCGTGAGTTTTAGTGTCTTGTTCTAAGTTTGGTGTCAATTGCATATCTCATATTTTTCTTTAAAATTTTCGACTTGTGATCTTTGTTCTTCATTAATCTTCAAGTTGTTCTTGCTTATTTTTCTTATTTGATCTTGAGTTTTTCTTGCTTTGTGTCTTCTCTTGTTTCACTTGTGTTCCTTTTAAAGCACTAATTGGAATATCTGCACCAAGTGTCATATTTATTCCCAATTGGCTAAAG
>NC_029775.3:12550674-12551792 GCF_000817695.3 Arachis duranensis
ACATGCAGGGTTCTATAGGAGGTTTATAAAGGATTTTTCAAAAATCACCAAACCTCTGAGCAACCTGCTAGCTGCAGACACACCATTCATCTTTGATGAAGAGTGTCTGCAGGCATTTGAGACTCTGAAAGCTAAATTGGTTACAGCACCAATCATCTCTGCACCAGACTGGACATTACTATTTGAACTGATGTGTGATGCCAGTGACCATGCCATTGGTGCAGTGTTGGGACAAAGGCATGACAAGCTTCTGCATGTCATTTACTATGCCAGCCGTGTGCTAAATGATGCACAGAAGAATTACACAACCACAGAAAAAGAGTTACTTGCAGTGGTCTATGCCATTGACAAGTTTAGATCCTATTTAGTGGGATCCAAAGTGATTGTGTACACTGACCATGCTGCTCTTAAATACTTACTCACAAAGCAGGATTCAAAACCCAGTCTTATAAGATGGGTGTTGCTTCTGCAAGAGTTTGATATAGAAATAAGAGACAGAAAAGGGACAGAGAATCAAGTAGCAGATCACCTGTCCCGAATAGAACCAGTGGAAGGGGCGTCCCTCCCTCTCACTGAAATTTCTGAAACCTTTCCGGATGAGCAACTACTAGCCATCCAGGAAGTGCCATGGTTTGCAGACATTGCAAACTACAAGGCAGTAAGATTCGTACCCAAAGAGTACAGTAAGATGCAATCAAAGAAATTAATCACAGATGCAAAGTACTATCTTTGGGATGAACCATATCTCTTGTTGACGGCATGAGTCTCTAAATTTATACGCTTTTTGGCATTGTTTCAGATCCTTTGGCATTGCCATGGATCACAGTATGGAGGACATTTTGGAAGTGAACGAACAGCCACAAGAGTCCTCCAAAGTGGCTTCTACTGGCCTACTCTCTATAAAGACTCCCGAGCATTTGTGCTTAACTGTGATAGTTGCCAAAGATCAGGCAACCTGCCTCACAGTTATGCCATGCCTCAACAAGGAATCTTGGAGATTGAGTTGTTTGATGTATGGGGCATTGACTTCATGGGACCTTTCCCACCATCATACTCAAACACCTATATTCTGGTGGCAGTGGATTATGTATCCAAATGGGTGGAGGCTATTGCAACAC
>NC_029775.3:12557897-12576037 GCF_000817695.3 Arachis duranensis
TGCTTGGGCTGAGCTTGATCAATCCACGAGCTGAGGCTTCTCTTAGAGTTGAACTCCAGGTTATGATGTGTTTTGGGCGTTCAACTCCGGATTATGACGTTTTTCTGGCGTTTAACTCCAGACAGCAGCATGAACTTGGCGTTCAACGCCAAGTTACGTCGTCATTCTTCGAATAAAGTATGGACTATTATATATTGCTGGAAAGCCCTGGATGTCTACTTTCCAAAGCCGTTGAGAGCGCGCCAATTGGAGTTCTGTAGCTCCAGAAAATCCATTTCGAGTGCAGGGATGTCAGATTCCAACAGCATCAGCAGTCCTTTTGTCAGCCTTCTTCAGAGTTTTGCTCAAATCCCTCAATTTCAGTCAGAATTTACCTGAAATCACAGAAAAACACACAAACTCATAGTAAAGTCCAGAAATGTGAATTTAACATAAAAACTAATGAAAACATCCCTAAAAGTAGCTCAAACTTACTAAAAACTATATAAAAACAATGCCAAAAAGCGTATAAATTATCCGCTCATCAAATACTTAGGCCAAAATTGAACTATTATTGATACAAGCCCAAGTTAATCATTTTTGCTATACACCCAATGCATGATCTGAAAACAATTAACCAGGAAAGCAAATGTTGTTATTGCTTTATGCCTTCAATAGATCTCACACTTCACCATGTGATGGAATTCAAATTTCATTAAAGTGAAGTTAATAAATGCATGAGAACTATGAGAGAGAAAGTGTCATTGATTTGATTGAGGACATTAATGCTGCACGCTAAACTGTAAGGGAAGTAAAAGCAATCACATTTCAATTAATTTGATTCATTTAATTACTTTTCTTCTAGCTCTATCTTCTCTCTCATCTCTTTCTTCTCTTTGGTCATATCACAGAGGAAATTATGGAAGCTAAGTTGAGCTACCAAAAGAAAGAAGGAGCTACATGCATTAAGACCATCGAACTGATGGCAAGAAAACATAAAAAATATAATGGCTGAGATTCTTATCACTTATGGTAAGATATGGTGATGAGATCTTGGCTTCTCCATACCAAAAACGGTTGAAGGAGATTCGGCCAGTAAGAAGAAGATCTTTAGAGGGATGGCTTATCTCTGCTTTTGGGTTCACTCATCACAGAAGGTAGCTAGGGTGGCTACGTGAGGGAGGAAGCAAAAGTGGAGCAGAAGAAGTCATCATCATCATAAAGCATCAAGGGCCAGAAATTCATCTTGGAGAGCAAGCCAAGGATGGAGCGCTCGGATTGATGAAGATTGATGACCAAGAAAAGACTAGAGGTAATTGCATGTTGGGTTTTGCATGGGTTATCTCTTCTCTCTCTCTGGCCGAACTAGTTTTGTTCTTGGAGAAGAAGAAGTTGGCTTGGTTTTTAGCTTCAAAGGTGGATGCTTCCCTCTTCTATAAAAAGAGAGAACAGCCACGGTTTGGAACAAGGAGAAAGTGTAAGAGTGCAAGGCACAGTGTTCTCAGAGCTACCTGAGCTAACATATTTCTCTTCTCCTTCAATGTATTCTATTTTGTAATTTTTCTATTTAATTTTGTCATGTCTTGAGTCTCATGGAAAAAGGCAAACAGTGAGGTTTGTATGAAAAAACCATAGAGCGGAAAAAGGCAAAGAGTGCAAAATTAAAAGAAAAAGCCATAGATGTCCTTAGAGTTCCTTTGTACATCTGTGTTGTGTTTCATGATTCTGTGGAAATCCCCTTGTAAGCTGGGTTAGCACTTTACAGTCTGTAATCAAGAAGATTATAGTGAAATTCCATCATTATTGTGATGGAGACTGGATGTAGGCTGCACTGCACTTAGCAGCTGAACCAGGATATATCTGGGTGTAATTTTCTCTCTCTTTTACTCAATTTCTGTTTCTACTGTACAGGAGCTAAAACTAAAAAATATCTCGTACCAAGTGACGAGACAATAATAAAAAGTCTCGTGGCTAGGGACGAGACAAAAATAAAAAAGTCTCCTTATAGACCATCAAGTGTAACCAAGCAAAAAAAGAGGCTAAGATTCAACCCCCATTCTCTTAGCCACCGAAAACTATCAATTGGTATCAGAGCTTGGTCTCAAAGAGATCAAGCTTTGCAGCTTCGAGAAAAGATCCAGATGGCAGAAAGCAGTGGCTCAAATCTGGTGTCCTACAACCTTACAAAAGGACAGTCAAGCAACAAACCACCTCTTTTCAATGGGAAAAACTATACCTATTGGAAGGAGAGAATGAAGATCTTTGTACAAGCAGTGGATTACCGACTATGGAACTATGGAAGATTATCCTGGAAGGTCCTCAATTTCCAACTAACACAAATGCTGAAAGAGTAGTCACTCTTAAACCAGAAGCAAGCTGGACCAAGGAAGATAGAAAAAAGGTGGAGTTAAATGCCAAGGCTGTAAATCTATTCAACTGTGCTATCAGCTTCGAGGAATACCGACGGGTATCACGATGCCCAACGGCAAAGAAAATCTGGGACAAATTGCAAATCACTCATGAAGGAACCACCATTGTGAAGAAGACTCGGATATACATGTTGAACAGAGAGTATGAAATGTTTGCAATGAAGGAAGGAGAATCTATTGATGAACTGTTCGAACGGTTCAATACCATCATTGTTGGCTTGGATGCTCTGGGAATAACACATTCTGATTATGTGCTTGTGAGAAGAGTATTGAGATGTCTCACTAAAGAGTGCGAAACAAAAGCTTTAATTATTTTTGAGAGCAGTAGCCTTGATTCCATGGCATGTGATGATTTGAGAGGAAACATTCCTGTTTTTGAAAACACTTATTTGAAAAGAGTCAAAAAAGAAAGGAATTGTTTTTTCTTCTGTAACTAACCCCCTGGATGATGAATCCAGTGATAACTCCTCTGAAAATGAATTTGTGTTGTTTGCCAAAAAATTCAGGAAAATGGTAAAGTTCAAAGGCAAAGGCAGCAGCTCAAGGAAAATAAAGAAAGACCTTAGCAAAGTAATTTGTTACAACTGCAAGGAAATGATGCACTTCAAATCTGATTGTCCCAAGTTAAAAAAGGAGGAGAAGCTAAAAAGAGGAAAGAAGAAGGGACTGATGGTTTCATAGGAAGATTTGGAAAATGACTCAGATGATGATGATGAGGAATCCGAGACCAAGTCACAACCATGTCTCATGGCAGATTACATAGATCAGGTAGTCTTTCACAACCATAACACTGAAGATCTTCATCTTATGATAGACCATCTTTTTGGAAAAATAAGATGTTTTCTACTTGATAACCATGATTTTGAAAAACAAATTATCATTCTTAAAACTGAAAATGGTTTTCTCAAGGAAAGGCTAAGGGAGGCCGAAACTGCTTGTGATCTTGTTGAAAAAAATAAGCAGTTAAAAGCCCAACTTAGAAGTTGTGAAAGTAACTATTCTGTTGTTGCATATGTAAATTGTTTTAATGAGAATGAAGAGTTTATGAAAAAGATTAAAAATTTGGAAAATGACTTAGCCAAGTTTACTCAAAGTTCTAAAAATTTAAATCAAATATTGGCTAGTCAAAAACCACTCTTTTATAAAGCTGGTTTGGGGTTTTACAAATCTGATGAGAAACCTTCTTTTGAAAATGGAGCTTCATCTTCTAAAAACATAAAGTTTCAAGATCCCACCTACTTTAACAAATCAGCAACTCCAAGGTTTTGTAGATTATGCAACCGAAATGGACACTTTCCCATTCAATATTTTTTTGGTGAAAGAATGATTGGTGACAAAGTTTACAAAGTTGTTTTTGATTACAATGGCTTGGGTCATAGGAGATGGTTTAATGTGAAATGATCCAAGAAAATTTGGATACCTAAGGTCACTTGAGCTTGTTTTGTAGGTGTGCCTAGCATCCAAACGGAAAGAAAATATGTGGTACATGGATAGCGGGTGCTCTAGGCACATGACCGGAAAGACAACCTTCTTCATAAAGCTTGATGAATATGATGGAGGACTTGTCACTTTCGATGATGATGGTAAAGGAAAGATAGTGGTCATTGGTAAAGTTAGTAAAAGCTTTTCATCTTGTATAAATGATGTTCTTCTTGTAAATGGTTTGAAACATAACTTACTTAGTGTAAGCCAATTGTGTGATTTAGGTTTTGAAGTTGTTTTTAGAAAATTTGTGTGTTTGGTTGTTTGTGAAAAAACTAGGGATATTTTATTTGAAGCTAAAAGATGCAACAATGTGTATGGATTAACTCTTAAGGACTTGAAAGAACAAAATGTAACATGTTTTACCTCTATTGAATCTGAAAAATGGCTATGGCATAGAAAGTTGGGTCATGCTAGCATGAAATGTTACACATTGATCTTTTTGGTCCAACAAGAACCCAAAGTTTAGGAGGTAAACACTATGGTCTAGTAGTGGTAGATGATTATTCTAGATTTGATTGGGTACTTTTTCTTGCTCATAAAAATGATGCATTTCATGCTTTCTCAACTCCTTGCAAGAAAATTCAAAATGAAAAAGATTTAAAAGTGGCCCATTTGAGAAGTGATCACGGAAAAGAATTTGAAAACCAAGACTTTAAAAAATTTTGTGATGACTTTGAAATTACTCACAATTTTTCATGTCCTAAAACACCTCAACAAAATGGAGTTGTTGAAAGAAGGAATAGAATCCTTCAATAAATGACTAGGGCTATGTTATGTGAGAATGAGGTTCCAAAGTTTCTATGGGCTGAAGCTGTAAATACAACATGTTATATTTTGAATAGGACCATTATTAGAAAAGGGTTAAAGAAAACTCCTTATGAGCTATGGAAAGGAACCCTTCCAAATCTTAAGTATTTCCATATTTTTGGATGCAAGTGTTTTGTGCTTAATAACAAAGAAAATCTTGGCAAATTTGATCCAAAATCATATGAGGGCTTATTTGTTGGATATTCCACTACTAGCAAAGCCTATAGAATTTACCTCAAAGATTATAAAACCATAGAGGAATCCATACATGTTACTTTCTGTGATTCTAATTTAATTTCTAGTACTGTGATAGAAAATGATTCAGATTGTGAAGAAACTGGAACAAGCAAAGAAAATCCCAAGTCTGCCTAAAATGAAGAATCTGCCAGTCTAGTTTTGTCTCGTCAGAATGGACGAGACATTTCCATTTTGTCTCCTGAGCCAACAAGAGAAACTGAAACAGTGAGACCCACAGAAGGTCATCAAAGCTCAACACCACAAAGGAAGCCTAGAGAATGGAAGTCCATGAGGTGTTATCCTCATGACTTTATCATTGGTGATCCCTCTCAAGGTGTAACAACAAGATCCTCAATCAAAAGGCAATCCGAACCAAGCAATCTTGCCTTCTTGTCACAAATGGAACCCAACAATGTGAGACAAGCTCTTGAAGATCCATCATGGGTCAAAGCCATGCAAGAAGAGCTTGCTCAAGTCGACAAGAATGAGGTTTGGACATTAGTACCTCATCTGGATGGTAAGAAGGTAACAGGTACTAAGTGGGTTTTTAAAAATAAACTTGGTGAGAATGGACAAGTTGTTCGTAACAAGGCTAGATTAGTGGCCCAAGGTTACGATCAAGAAGAGGGTATAGATTTTGTTGAATCTTTTGCTCTGGTAGCTAGAATGGAAGCAATTAGGTTGCTTCTTGCCTATGCTGCCCATAAGGGCTTTAAAATGTTTTAAATGGATGTAAAATGTGCTTTTCTTAATGGCTTTATTGATAGAGAAGTGTTTGTGGCACAACCCTTCGGTTTTGAACATAAGAATTTTCCAAATCATGTTTTCAAACTCTCTAAGGCTCTTTATGGCCTTAGACAAGCTCCAAGAGCTTGGTATGAAAGGCTTAGTGCCTTCTTGTTGGAAAATCAATTTCAAAGGGGTACCACGGATACTACTTTATTTATTAAAGCATCTAATGATGATATTCTTCTAGTTCAAGTTTATGTGGATGACATTGTGTTTGGATCGGCCAATGAGTCCTTGTGTGAAGAGTTTGAAAAACTCATGACTAGTGAGTTTGAAATGAGTTTAATGGGAGAGCTTACTTTCTTTCTTGGTCTCCAAATTAAACAAACTCCTAGTGGTACCTTTATTCACCAAGGAAAGTATGCAAAAGAACTTATCAAGAAATTTGGCCTAGAAAATTCTAAACCCATTGGAACACCAATGCATCCGAACACTAAACTTGAAAAGGATGATAATGGGAAAGATGTGGATGAAACAAGGTATAGAGGAATGATTGGTTCACTCATGTATCTAACCTCATCTAGACCGAACATTGTTCAAAGTGTGGGTGTATGTTCAAGGTTTCAATCTCACCCAAAATAATCCCACCTTTCGGCCGTTAAGCGCATCATTAGATACATTGAAGGAACATATGATTATGGCTTATGGTATCCAAAATCTGATAATTTTTGTGCAATAGGGTTTTGTGATGCAGATTATGCGGGAGATCAAATGGATAGAAGAAGCACATCAGGCATGTGTTGCTTTCTTGGAAGCTCACTCAACATGTGGTCAAGCAAGAAACAAGCCACAGTAGCTCTATCCACTGCCGAAGCTGAATATATCTCTGCCTCTGCTTGTTATTCACAATTAATATGGTTAAAAACACAATTAGAGGATTACAAATTAAAGATCAATAGTATACCTTTGTTCTGTGACAATATGAGTGCCATAAATATTTGAAAAAAATCCTATTTTGCACTCAAGAACAAAGCACATTGAAATAAAATATCATTTCATTAGAGAACATGTGCAAAAGGAAACTATTGATATTCAATTTGTAAAATCCGAAGATCAACTTGCGGATATTTTCACTAAGCCCTTATGTGAAGACAGATTCTGCACCTTAAGAAACAGTTTGGGAATGATAGAATTAAGTTCTGTTGAAAATTTGTGAACTTTTTGATTCTGTTTGGTTTTGTATTGTAGGAATGGATGAGATAAAAATAAGAGTGATGGAAGGGCTGTGATCAAGGGGGAGGCTGTGCAGAACTTAATTTTCGTGGGCCATACCAAATCTCTTTAACCCCACCATGGCCGTTTTGTTAGTTCCTCGTTTTTTGAAAATCACAATCTTTTGTTGTCTCATCAAATCTTGTTGGAAGAAGCATCGTGTCAAATCGAATCTTTCCTTTCAACTAATCCCTTGATTCAAGGAAACCACTTTTTCAGTTTATTTCAAATAAAAGAGAAATCCTTTGGGTATTAACCACCACTTAATGGACATTTAATTCCCTTAATTCTCTCTCCACTCCACTATCTCTTTCCAATAAGCATTTAATGCTCTTCTAACCTCCCTCCACTCACCTCACCCTTCGGCCTTCTCCTCAACTTACATCTTTATTCATGTTCTTCACATCATGAAAAAGAAAACTGCACCTAGAAAGAGTGAAAGCATTCGTCTCTCTCAAAAATCTTCCACTCCCCAAACTCACACCCATATACATATCCATTCCACTTCTTTGTCTTCTCTCTCACTTCCAACCAAACAAACCGAAACCATGCGCACTAAGGTGATTGCTCAGAAGTCTAAAGGGTTTGCCTTGAATAACACCAAGGAGTCAACAAACTTGGAGTCATGGGATTTCAAGAAAAAGTTCCACAAATCACACTCTCACTATGATCCGTCTAGATTTGACTCTTGTGCATCCTATGAATTCCACAATGAATTTCTGGAAAAGCGCCATCTTTGTGCCTCTTACCTCGTCGATCTTGATTCACTCACCAACAAAGGGATCCATGTCTCTTCTCTGTTGGATAATCTTTAATGGACACCACTGTTTCACATACAAAAACCGGTTTATCCCAGTTTGGTCTGCGAGTTCTATGCCAACATGCGACTAATGGATGGCACCATTCACTCCTATGTGAAGAACGTCCACATAATCCTTGATACTGCAACCCTTGGGATGGCACTAGGATACAAAGAAAAAGGACCAAGGGCATACATGATCAAGAAATGGGATTTACAGGTTGGGATCACTTACCAGATGGCTTTAAATCAAACCTACGAAAGTCTCTCTAGAATGGATGGCACGAATCCAACTCTAAAGCAACTTGGTCCAGACAAGACAATTCTTCTTTACAAACTCATATCTCATGTTCTCATACCACAAAGTGGTTCATGCCACCAGGTAACAGTTTCTGACTTTCTTGTTCTTTTTGCTCTTGTTACTTCCTCTCAAATTTCCTTTGCATACCTTATGATAAGGCATATGTGGAAATCTGTAAAGAATACCAAAAAGTCTTTCATATGGAATGTTTCTCACCAGCATTTTTGAGTATTTTGAAATTGATTTAACAAATGAAGCTGTTGAGAATAAGGTTTCAATCATTAAGGGAGGATGAGTTACAAGAAGGATGATGCTGAAAAACCTTGAGGAGGAGCTGGGAGTTGCTAGTGAAGAAGGCGCTGAGGAATCTGATTTTAATCTCTCTGATAATTAATTACTGTTCTTTCTTTCATTATTGATAGTGGCATGTTTTAGGCTCAATTTGACACTTTGTTTTGTTTGTATGGATCTTGTTATTCCTATAACTCTGTGACACACTGTGGATACTTTTGAGAAATATTCTGGCTATTTGGCTTGCTATGTCAAATTCTTTTTGCAGGTGCCCTTTGATGCCAAAAGGGGGAGGAATGGTAGAAGATTGAAACTGGAAAACAGGGGATGAAATTCTCTTTGAGAGTTCATGATCACCCTTATTAAAAGGATACACTTGATGCTTGATAATGCATTCTGATAATGCATTTGATTGATTTATCTTAATTGCTGCCGATACTTGATGTTTATCTTGGTAAAATGCTTTATTGTTTATAATTGTGATGCATTTGTCATACCCTGATGAAATAAATGATGTTTTGGATTTATTTTTGGCAGTTCCTTTAATTTAAAATGTATGAAGCCTGATTGTTGCTAAGGATTGAGATAACCATGCTTGTTTAGAAAAATTTTCCTATGTCATGATAAATTTGCTCTGATTTGATTGGAAAATATTTTTTAAAACAAGAATTTTTTTTAATTATGATGTGAGTTTGAGCAGAAAATCAAATTATTAATAACAAATGAGTTTTGATTATCATTCAATTCTGCTCATAAATCAAGCCATTCAACATTTTACATTGAATATGTTTAATAACATTGTTGCTTTAGGCTTGATAAAAATTGTTACAGGTTGGAGCTTCCCTTGGTAAAAATGGTATATATTAAGGGGGAGCCATGTGGCAATTGGAAAGGGAGAGAAATTCAAATATTCAAAGGGAGTATTTTATACTCTAATCTTTAATTTCTTTCCATTTCAATTTTTAATAATGTTTGTCATTAAGGGGGAGATTGATGAGTTTGAAAAACTCTAATTTAATTTGATGATGAACAAACATTATTAAAAATAATTAATTACAAAATTATTAATTTGATCTTAATTCATACTTGCTTAATTAATAATTTTGTGTGTGCAAATTTGTTATTGGGCTGAACAGAAAAGCAGAATTATTGCAAGCCCAATATGTTTAAAACCATTCAGCCTTGTTTAAATGTTTCCTATATTACGTGGCTGAAGCAATTTGTGATTATTTGGGCCAGAATTCAAACATTATCATAGGCCCAAATTAAAGTTAACATTCAGCATTGATACAAAAATCCTTTGATCCATATGGCTGAATTAATGGTTACAATACTTGGGCCAAAATTGAACTATTATTGCTATAAGCCCAAGTTAATCATTTTTGCTATACACCCAATGCATGATCCGAAAATAATTAACCAGGAAAGCAAATGTTGTTATTGCTTTATGCCTTCAACAGATCTCACACTTCACCATGTGATGGAATTCAAATTTCATTAAAGTGAAGTTAATAAATGCATGGGAACTATGAGAAAGAAAGTGTCATTGATTTGATTGAGGACATCAATGCTGTACGCTAAACTGCAAGAGAAGTAAAAGCAATCCCATTTCAATTAATTTGATTCATTTAATTATTTTTCTTCTAGCTCTATATTCTCTCTCATCTCTTTCTTCTCTTTAGTCATATCACAGAGAAAATTATAGAAGCTAAGTTGAGCTACCAAAAGAAAGAAGGAGCTACATGCATCAAGACCATCGAACTGATGGCAAGAAAACATAAAAAATATAGTGGCTGAGATTCTTATCACTTATGGTAAGATATGGTGATGAGATTTTGGCTTCTCCATACCAAAAATGGTTGAAGGAGATTCGACCAGCAAGGAGAAGATCCTTAGAGGGATGGCTTGTCTCTGCTTTTGGGTTCACTCATCACAAAAGGTAGCTAGGGTGGCTACGTGAGGGTGGAAGCAAAAGTGAAGTAGAAGAAGTCATCATCATCATGAAGCATCAAGGGCCAGAAATTCATCTTGGAGAGTAAGCCCAAGATGGAGCGCTCGAATTGATGAAGATTGATGACCAAGAAAGGACTAGAGGTAATTGCATGTTGGGTTTTGCATGGGTTATCTCTTCTCTCTCTCTCTTGCCAAACCGGTTTTGTTCTTGGAGAAGAAGAAGTTGGCTTGGTTTTTGGCTTCAAAGGTGGAGGCTTCCCTCTTCTATAAAAAGAGAGAACAGCCACGGTTTGGAGCAAAGAGAAAGTGTGAGAGTGCAAGGCACAGTATTCTCAAAGCTACCTGAGCTAACAGATTTCTCTTCTCCTTCAATGTATTCTATTTTGTAATTTTTCTGTTTAATTTTGTCATGTCTTGAGTCTCATGGAAAAAGGCAAACAGTGAGATTTATATGTAAAAGCCGTAGAGCGAAAAAAGGCAGAGAGTGCAAAATTAAAATAAAAAGCCATAGATGTCCTTAGAGTTCCTTTGTACATCTGTGTTGTGTTTCATGATTATGTGGGAATCTCCTTGTAAGTTGGGTTAGCACTTTACAGTCTGTAATCAAGAAGATTATAATAAAATTCCATCATTGTTGTGATAGAGACTGGATGTAGGCTGCACTGCACTTAGCAGCTGAACCAGGATATATCTGGGTGTAATTTTCTCTCTCTTCTACTCCATTTCTGTTTCTACTGCACAGGAGCTAAAACTGAAAAATATCTCGTGCTAAGTGACGAGACAAAAATAAAAAATCTCGTGGTTAGGGACGAGACAAAAATAAAAAAGTCTCCTTATAGACCAGCAAGTGTAACCAAGCAAAAAAGGGGGCTAAGATTCAACCCCCTTCTCTTAGCCACTGAAAACCATCAACAGTGTTTCTTAGAAAAATAATTTCAATCAAGAATTCAATCTGACTGTACATGTATTACTACTTATTTTATTATTATTTATCTTTGAAGAAAATGGCAATGATATATAATGAAGATGTATGCCTTGTGGATAGTGCAAGTTCACACACCATTCTCAAAAGTGATATATATTTTACCCATCTTGTGCCAAAAGAAGAATATGTTAATACTATTATTGACTCAGGCAATGTGATAAAAGGCTCCGGAAGAACTATAATTTTATTTTTCAGAAGAACAAAATTCATAATAAATAATGCACTTTTATCTACTAAATCTCTAAGGAACTTATTGAGTAGAAAGTTATCCTCACTTTAATCTAGGTTGTATTATACTAGAATTAGTGAAATTGAATCATATGCCATTGTAAACCAGAAGTTTATCGGCCCAAATGAATTCATAACTTGGCACGACCAATTGGGTCATCTGAGAACAACCATGGTGCGGAGAATTATTGAAAACTCCCATGGACATTCATTAAAAAATAAGAATATTCTTAAATCTGGTGAATTTTGTGGTGCTGCATGTTCTCAGGAAAAGTTAATTTTAAGGCCATCTCTAGTAAAGATTGGATTTGAGTCCCTTGAATTCCTATAAAGGATTCAAGGCGATATATGTGGACCTATTCATCCATCATGTGGATCTTTTAGATATTTTATAGTCCTAATAGGCGCATCTTCGAGATGGTCACATGTGTACTTATTGTCTTCTCGCAACCTAGCGTTTGTGATATTACTTGCTCAAATTATTCGATTAAAAATATAGTTTCCAGAAATCCAATAAAAGCAATTCGTCTTGATAATGCTGGTGAATTTACTTCCCAAAATTTTGATGCTTATTGTATGGCTAATGGAATAAGCATTGAACATCCAGTAGCTCATGTTCACACACAAAATGGATTAGCAGAATCACTTATTAAACACCTCCAATTAATTGCTTAACCCTTGCTTATGAGAACAAATCTTCCAACCTCGACTTGAGGGCATGCTATTTTACAGGCTGCAACACTTAATCGTTTGAGGCCAATAAGTTATCATCAGCTCTCTCTTATGCAATTAACTTTTGGCCAGCAGTCAAATATTTTCCATTTAAAAATATTCGGGTTTGCGATATATGTTCCCATTGCACAACCTTCTCGTACCAAAATGGGACCCCAAAGAAAATTAGAGATATATGTTGGATATGATTCTCCCTATATGGTAAAGTATTTTGAGATATAAACTGGAGATGTATTTAAAACCCGATTTGTAAATTGTCATTTTGATGAATCAAAATTTCCAACATTAAGGAGAGAGAATAAACTTCCTGAAAAGGAACTTAATTGGAATGCATCATCCTTGATGCATTTAGATCCTCAATCAGGGCAATGTGAACTAGAAGTTCAAAAGATTATACATTTGCAAAGAATAGCAAATGAATTGCCTGATGCATTTTCTGATACAAAGAAGATAACCAAATCTTATATACCAGCGGAAAATGCTCTAATTCGAATTGATGTTTGATAAACCCCATTTTTAGGATTTATCTTGTGTTGAATTTAGAGGATTTTATCCACTTTTCCCACATTTATTTACTAAAATAGCATGGTTTTGTAAATTTCCCTTTATTTGTGCTTAAGTGTGAAAACATGCTTTTTAGGTCTTAAAATAGCTAAATTTAATTCACATTGATTCTATTTGATGCCTTGATATGTTTGTTAAGTGATTTCAGGTTTAGAAGGCAAAGATTGGATTGAGGAAATGAAGAAAAAGTATGTAAAAATGGAGAACTCATGAAGAAATAAAGGAATTGCAAAGTTGTCAATCCTGACCTCTTCGTATTTAATCGATCATAACTTGAGCAATAGAGGTCCAAATGAAGCGGTTCTAGTTGAGTTATAAAGCTAACATCTGGGACTTCAAAATGATATGCAATTTGTCATAGTTGCCTAGCATTTAGGCAACGCGCACGTGTCGCCCATGCGTGCGCATCGCAGGATCAGCGTGGGCCATTTTAAACAACTCGTGGCCAACGATTTCTAGCTCATTTTGGGCCCAATCCAACTCATTTATGATGCTATTGAATCCAAGGATTGAAGGAGGATGAACCAAGTAGTGTGAGTTTGGGTTTTCATCAGGTTTTAGGTTAGAATTCTAGAGAGAGAAATTCTCTATTCTCTCTAGAATTAGGTTAGATTTAGTTTAATTTCTCTTAGATCTAGGTTTTAATTGTTGATCTTATTTACTTTCCTTCTCAATTTCTTGTTGCTAGATCCTTGCTTTTTTAGTTTTATTTGTTATTTCCTTTATTTTGTTGCTTTTATGAGCACTCTTGTTTCCTTTCATCTCCTTTAATGCAATTTATGTTTCTTATTGTTTAATTGCCTTGTTATTGTTAATTTCTTGCTTTTGGTAGTTGTTAGAATTTAAATTTCTTGTCATTTTATTATGCTTTTCTTTATGCCTTTCAAGTATTTGATAAAATACTTGGTTGGATTTTAGAGTAGATTTTTCTCCTCTTGACTTGGGTTGAGTAATTAGAGACTCTTGAGTTATCAAACTCTCTTGTTGATTGATAATTGGAAGTTACTAGTTGACTTGAATGCCACTAAACTAGTCTTTCCTTAGGATTTGACTAGGACTTGTGGAGTCAAGTTGATTGTATCCACTTGACTTTCCTTCATAGTTAGAGGTTAACTAAGTGGAGCAATGGACAATTCTTGTCACAATTGATGATGATAATGAGGATAGGAATTCTAATTCTCATTCCTTGCCTAGAGCTTTCTTAGTAGTTAGCTTATTTCTTTTGCAATTTACATTTCTTGTTTCGTATTTCAAAAACACCAAATATACTTTCATAGCCAATAATTGAGCACTTCATTGCAATTTCTAGAAAGAACGACCCGGAATTAATACTCTCGATTATTTTTATTGGGGTTTGTACTTGTGACAACCATATTATTGGGTTTTGTACTTGCAACGTAATTATTTTTGTAAAATTCTTTACCGACATAAAATCCGACGTCAATGTCCTAGTCGGACAAATAGCCACTGAAACAAATTCACGCTAGAAGCGTGGCAGGCCTGTCAATTCCAAAGACAAAAATCCTCAAAAAAGAAAAGAGGTAAATACTATTCCTGTTGAAAAAGACATAGTAAAGACACCTGCAGTTGTCCAAAATTCTGATATAATTTTAACGCCAGAAGACGTTCAGTTACCTGAAAATTATGAAAACGACGTGATCTCGATAAATTATTACTTTACATGTGAGAAATGGGACCAAAATAAGACAATTGTCAATGAAATATTTTTATATAATGTGGCATTAAATATCATGTATGAAAGTAAGGATCTTGAACCAAAAACAGTCGAAGAATATTGACAAATAATTGATTTGCCAAAATAGGAAGAAGTCATGAAGGTTGAGTTAGACTCACTTGCAAAGCGTGAATTTTTTGGACTTGTAGTCCGTACACCAGAAGATGTAAATTTGTTGGATACAGATGGGTATTTGTGAGAAAACGAAATGAGAAAAATGAAGTTGTACGCTACAAAGCTCGACTTGTGGCACAAGATTTTTCACAAAGGCCCAAGATAGATTATGAAGAAACATATTCCCCTATAGTGGATGCAATAACATTGCATTATTTGATCAGTTTATCCGCATATCATAAATTACATATGCATTTAATGGATGTGGTAACAGCCTATTTATACGGCTTATTAGATTGTGATATCTATATGAAAGTCCCTGAAGGACTAAAGATGTCTAAACCATCCAGTGAATATTTACCGGGGTTATACTCAGTTAAATTACAAAGATCTTTATATAGTCTAAAATAATCTGGACGAATGTGGTATAATCGTCTTACTGAATTTCTGACCAAAAACGGATTCAAAAATGATGATATCTGCCCATGTGTTTTCATAAAAAAAAATCTGTATCTAGCTTCATTATAATTGCTATGTATGTTGATGATTTAAATATAATTGGAACTCCTGAAGAGAGTTCCAACAATTAAAAAAACTCTAAAAGAAGATCTTAGAAAGACTAAATTTGGTCTCGTCCTTCAGATCGAGCATATGAAAAATGGGATTTTTATTCATCAAACAACATACACAGAAAAGATCTTGAAGAGATTTTATATGGATAAGTCACATCTACTAAGTACCCCAATGGTCGTAAGATCTTTGGATATGGAAAAAGATCAATTCCATCCTAAGAAAGAAAATGAAAATATCCTTAGTCTTGAAGTACCATATCTTAGTGCCATTGGAGTGCTAATATATCTTGCTAATAATACACGACCAGATATATCATATACTGTGAATTTACTAGCAAGATATAGTTCATTTCCAACCAGAAGACATTGGAATGTAATCAAACAAATCTTTCGATATCTTCATGGAACGGTTGATATGGGATTGTTTTATCCCTATGAATCCAAGTCACAACTAGTTGGCTATGCAAATGCAGGATACTTGTCTGATTCTCATAAAGGGAGATCTTAAACAGGATACCTATTCACATATGGTAGTACAACTATATTACAGAGATCCACAAAACAGACAATTGTGGCAACATCCTCTAATCATGCTGAAATACTAGCGATACATAAAGCTAATCGTGAGTGCTTTTGGCTCAGGAATTTGATCCAATATATTTTGTCATCATGATTGATCAGAAGATAGCTTCACCTGTCCTATTTGCAGATAATACAGTATGCATTGCTTAACTTAAAGGCGGATATATCAAAGGTGCTAGAACAAAGCATATTTCTCCCAAATTCTTCTTCACTCGTGATCTTCAAAATCAAGGGATAATTGATGTCCAACAGATCCGCTCAAGTGACAATTTGGCAGATTTATTTATAAAGTCACTCCTAAAATTCTATTTTGAAAAATTGATATATCAGATTGGGATGCACCAATTTCGAGATATTAAATGATGTCGACAAGAGGGGAGACTATACTCTTTTTCCCTTGGTCATATTTTTTTCCTATTGAATTTTTATTGACAATGTTTTTAATGAGGCAGTCCCCATCACAAAGGATATTGTACTCTTTTTCTTTCATTAAAATTTTTTTCATTGGATTTTTCTTTAGTAAGGTTTTCATGAGGCATAATCTTAAATAGACATCCAAAAAAGAGTGTTGTGATAAGGATCAATGTGGATGTCCATTCTCAAGAAAGAATGAACTTAAATAAAAGTTGAAAATAAAAACCTCATATAAATAGGAACACATATCTAAGACATCATATACATTAATAACAATATTCTCTCTCTTTTATACTCTTCTCTCTTATATACAATACTACTTATATCACTTCTGATATATTATATCAAGATAATTATATTGGTGAACATTAATATTAGAATTTTATATTTTTCTATCTTATATTTATATTTTATTTATTTATTTATTTTACAATAATTTTCTAATTGATGGTCTAATTGTGCTTCCTGTTGCCTTGTTGTGTTTCTTTGGGCCTCTGGCCCCCAACTTTGACCAAAAAAAAAAATAAATCAAGGCAGTTACTTGCAAAAAGAGCATAGCCGTAATTTAGATTTTTAAAAAAAATTTAAGTATTAAAAATTTTTTTGTTTTTGTTTTTTTTAAAACAAAATATTGCTAGCTTTAGAAAAAACAAATAAATAATTTTTTTAATAAAGTAGTTTTTTAAAAAACGCATCTAAATAAGTTTTAAATTGAATAAAAGTATTTTATTAAAAAAATATTTTTTCACTAAAGAAACCAATTCAAACTAACAAAGTAAGGAACTTAAAGCCAATAATCTATTAACAATTCCTTGGTTAAAATTATTCTCTAACTATTAAAATCTAAAAATACTATATGCATAATAAAAATTAACTATTATATATTTATATATAAATATATATTATTTAATTTATTTTCAATGTATATTTTATATTTTAATATATATTTTATATCAATAATTAATTTAATAACTAATTTAATATACATATAACATAATTAATTAAAATTAATAACTACTTGTTTTCTTTATAAAATCTTAAGAACTGTACTAAAATCACATATTAAAAAATATTAATAATAGAATTTTTATCTTTTTTCTCTCTATCTCTACCTCTATATATTTTTCTAATCTACTTGTTATTTTACAACACACATGGAAAAAATATGAAAAGTAAACCAGCCATGTTATTTTATTATTAATGATGCAAGAGAATGTCGTTGACTGTGCATAAAGTTCAAATAGGATTATATATGGATATTAACAATGCTGAATGCTATAGTCATTATCACATTATACTTAAGTTATTAAAAAAAATAAATAAATAATATTTTATAAATTTAAAATAATTTATTTTTTATTTTAAATATTTTATTTTTTATTTTAAAAAATAAATTAAATAATTTTAACACCACAACAAACCACCATATAGAATTTACCATGAGTTTGTCATTTCCTTTATACGTGACATACTTGAATGCTTCTCCAACAGGTATTGTCATTGTCAACTTACAAGGGCTCATCAGTCATCAATTATAAATATATAGCACAGAAGCACAGGGCAGAGAAAAGAGGGTATCGAAGTTTATTGTTTATTATTTAATTATTTACGTACTACTCACCAAATTTAGTAATTGCTAAATCTGACCAGTCGTAATTGTATAAGAAAGACCTAAAGATAAGCAATGGTTACTTGTAGTGGTCCTGTTACGAAAGCAATCACTTTTAAAAAGACAATAAATATAAATAAATAAAGGCAATTATTTTTGTTCTCTTTTTCTCTGTTTACAATTTACACAATACAATTTATATTAAAACAAATAAAAAAATTATTAACAAGATTTTCTTAAATAAATAATTTAAATATTTTATTTACAAATATAAATAATTTAAATAATATTTAAAATTTTACTTTTTTATTATTTATTTTATT
>NC_029775.3:12577244-12578326 GCF_000817695.3 Arachis duranensis
TTAAAATGAATAATTTTGGCGTGAGATCCATAAAACTATATTTTTCCACAGGAAATAGACATGAGGAGAAATATTTTCCTATAGTAAAGAATAAGAGTAGAGATGAGAAAAAAATTTCAAAGTGTGAAATAGAGAATAGATAACACTATTCTTTCTCCCCTGTATTGTCCTCCCTAATTCAAGGTAAAAGAAAAATAAAAAATTGAGGCAAGAATACCGGAATAGCATAGAATTTATTAATTGATAGTTGAAAAAGCTAAGGTATATGAGGCCTCTCAATGCTGTTGAGGGAACCCATATTATTAAACACAACTAAAATATATGCATGTTTGAGTTTTTCAACTCTCCTCTTCTTCCAACTCTGAGGGCCGGGACCCTAAAATCCCATCTACTACTTATAACTTATAAGCTTCAATAACAGCATAGTGAAGTTGAGACAGTGACAACTTTCTCTTTCTTTCTCTATCTGCTGCAAATTCAGGCATATGTTCCCTGCATCATGCATCATGCATGCAACATACATGCAGCTACTTAATCTTTAGTGAATTTTGGTTTAGATTTTTATAATTTTCTTTCTTTCTTTATTTAAGGAAATTAAAGGCTTTGATTTTGGCCATTGTTATTAGTTTATTGTCATTAAATATTAGAGAAAATTACACTCCTCTCCCTTACGAGTTGCTAAAATGACACTCTCTTCTCCTCTATTTATAAAATATACATTCTCCTCCCTTATAACTTTTAAAAAACCTACTCTTTAATCCATTTTTAATTTTTTGTGTTAACTAATGTTAACTTTAACTATTTTTCAAAAAAAATATATTTTTTACAAAAATACTCTTTAACAAAAAATTTATTTTTCATCATTAAACTTTACTTATTAAAATACCATTTAATAAATTATTTTTTATTGATTAAATTCTATTTTTATCAAAATAATTTAAAAAAATTAATAATTAGATTATTTTTTTCTAAAATATCCTTCAATAAGTTTTTAATTATTAAATTATAATTTTACCAAAAATTTTTTTAACAATTTTTTTATATTTTACTATTACTTTTTTAATATCTATATATATTATTTT
>NC_029775.3:12578497-12581902 GCF_000817695.3 Arachis duranensis
ACAAAAATACAATTTAATTAATAAAAAAATAATTTATTAAAGTGTATTTTGGTAAGAAAAATTTAATGACAAAAAATAAAATTTTTACTAAATTAAAGGATATTTTTATAAAAAATAATTTTTTTTGAAAAATAGATAAAATTAACATTAGTTAACACAAAATATTTAAAATGAACTATAGAGGATATTTTTTAAAAGTTATAAGAGAGAAAAATGTACATTTTATAAATAGATGGGAGGAGAGTGTCATTTTAGCATCTCGTAAGAGAAGGGAGTAGAATTTTCTCTAAATATTAATATGACAAGTTAAATTATAAATATGACATACAAGCATATTTTAAAAGGTTTCTGAAATTTCTATTCAGAAACGGATCTGAAATGGATTGTAAGTAATTTGATTTTGTGAAAAAAATAAAAAAGATAAGAAAAGTTCTTGATTTGCTTTCACGTAATTTTCTTTTTTTACTAGAGATAAGAAGACTCAAATCCGCGATTTCTAAGTGAGTATAAAAAAACTATGTCATTTAAATTATAAATGGTTGGTAGGGATCACAGTAGTTGTACTTAATTAGATCGATTGACTAGATTAATCCCATGCAATTCTTAGACTAATCTCTTTTGTTCTAAATTTCTCTTAGGAAAAGTATAAGTAGACAATGAAATTAAACAATGTGAACAATTGATATATTGAATATTCAATTCATTAGGTGTTTCCATGATTATTTTAATATTAAGATTTATGTGAATAATTTAGAGTGTAGTGTGTTTTACTTGAATTGGATCAATTTTAAAACCCGTTATTCATGTTATTCAAAAAAAGTTATTGGTTACCTAACACAACTCATTGTCTTATTAAGTTCATTGATGGGGTCATCTTGGATCATAGTATAAACAAGTTCAATTAATGAATTAATTATTTTTTAATTTATATTAATTAATTTTTTAAAATTATTTTTTATTTTACATTATAAATTCTAAATCTTAAAGAATGATCATTTTGTAATATTTACTAATAAACTAATCGAAGACTAACATATTATTGCCTAATTAACATGAACAACTCAATACAGTTATGAATATAAATTAGAATCACATTTAACATGTATTTTTAATATTTACACGCACCCACTCATTTTTATTTATATATTCAAAAGTTATATAGAGAATTAAAAGTAAGTGGGTGTAAATATTTATAAGACACGTTAAATGTACTTTAAAATTCGAAACATCAAAAGTAACAAATATTTCTATATACTAAGATTATAATATATTGTGGATTGATCATGAGCAAAATCTAGCAGACTTGAGTACTAATGGATACATGAAGGAATTAGAATAAGTGAATCTGATGATTTGATTTGAGGCCAAAGATTTACCACCATTGACCAAGCAATCATCATAAGAGAGCCTCTTAAACAATGTTGGGTTGATGATTCTTGCAGATGCAAACCAGCCACAGTGAAGGTGTATGTCATGAGGAGCACAACCAGATACACAAGTGTTCTCTATTTGCACTATGTATTCTGGGATTCCAGATCTTGAACATTTGCTTTGTGATATGCTTATGTCTTTGCTTGTGCAAGAACCTCCAAATAAAATCAAACCCACATAATGTCAAAATAAACTCCAATCTTATCCTACTGGGTAGAGTCTGTGTTACATGTAACACAATTATGAATTACATATTACTATGGTCTATGGAAGATAAATTTTTTTATTGGGACAATATTAAAATAAATATGAATATTATCTTACTAGCTAGATAGAATCCACTATAGAGTAGTCGTAAAATAAATACCATGGAACATGATTTTTCTCGAAATGGAATGTGGAAGCCTTGAACCATTTTTTGGTTGATGGAAAGAATGAAGAATTTGGGGTGAATGACCTGAAAACTTAAAGTTACTATATATGATAAAATCCTAAGCATTTTTTAAAAGAATAATCATAAGAGACTGAGACACTATAATATAATAGGTTAAGAGGTTTAATTTTCACCTGAATAATGCATTATTTTTCCAACATCATCACAAAACACAAGAAGGGGCATTATTGTGATGAAGCAGAGGAAGATAATAAGAGGATAAGTAAAAGAGTTTGTGATGGTCATGTTAAGCTTGTTGTTGATGCAACAATGATAGATGAATGATGAGTTCTTTAATTATTTGCTTATTTTCCAAACTAACTAACTCCTAAAAATTTTAAAGATTGAAAGAGAGAGAGAGAGGAAGTAGGGTTTGTAGGGTTGGTGATTCTAAGTGCTACATATGCACAAGAATGGTATAAATGTATAATGGTGATGAGTAAGTGTGTGAGGTAGTATTCCTTTATTCTTGTCTTAATGACATTCAAACCACAAGGGTTTTGTTATTTACATTTAATTTCTTACTTCAATTTCACAACGAGACAAATCCAATAATTGATAAGTAAATGACATATATTTTAAAACATCTTTAAATATAGATGTTTAATCTTGTTCATTGAATAAATTATAATGTATTAGATTTTTGACAAGTAATATAAATAAAAAGTGTTATTTTTATTAAAAAGTGATGTTATATTCTTAAAATCGTGGATTTAATTCTGAAGGTTGTAGAAGACTTAGAAAAATGGAGTTGAATCTATGCCTTTCTTTTATGTTACTGAAATAACCTTTTAACACGAACTTTCAATTCTGATTTTGTTTGAACTCAGCAACGGAAAATTTATGAGACAATTTATTTTTGTCTCATGAATATCAGAAAATAGAACAGAGCAGGGAAGACAGAAGCTGACACCATCTTGTATCCTAGTTCAGTTACCTTGTGCAATGCAACCTACATCCAGTTTCCACCACAACAATGGTGGAATTTCCACTATAGTTAAAGTATTACATACACCAATTTTACAGGATTGACACAATCCTTTTACTCTCAAGTTCTAACCTAACTTGACTTGGTTATGCTAATACCTAACTATTCATTCTTAGTGCTCACCCAACTAAGAAAGGGGTACTTCATAGGTACAAGATACAAGACACAGACTCACCTAAAGAAATCTAAAATAACTCTAGGCTTTTTTCTCAAGTGTATCACTCAGTCTCTTTCCAGTTATTGGCTTTTACTTGAGCTCTTTCATTATGCCTTTTCACTCAAAAAATTACAGAAAGATAAACATTAAAAAGAAGATTACAATTTGTAAAACATAAAAGAGATTGACTCTTCAACAGCCTCTTTGCTATGTGATAAATGATGAGCGGATAATTTGTATGCTTTTTGGCATTGTTTTTAGTATGTTTTTAGTATAATCTAGTTAGTTTTTAGTATATTTTTATTAGTTTTTAGCTAAAATTTACTTTTCTGGACTTTACTATGAGTTTGTGTGTTTTTCTGTGATTTCAGGTATTTTCTGGCTGAAATTGAGGAT
>NC_029775.3:12582908-12583767 GCF_000817695.3 Arachis duranensis
GTGGGATCGACCCTTGCTCACGCAAGGTATTACTTGGACGACCCAGTACACTTGCTGGTTAGTTGTGCGGAGTTGCAAAAGTGTGATTGCAATTTCGTGCACCAAGTTTTTGGCGCCGTTGCCGGGGATTGTTGAGTTTGGACAACTGACGGCTTATCTTGTTGCTTAGATTAGGACTGTTTTATTTTTGTTGGTTTAGAGTCTTTTAGTTGAGTCTAGTTTCATATTCTAAGTTTGGTGTCAATTGCATGCTTTTATTTTTCTTTTGATTTTCGATTTTTGCATGTTCTTAGTCCCTTTTTGATTTATAAAAATTCTAAGTTTGGTGTCCTCTTTGTGTTTTTCCCTTAAAAATTTTCGAAAACTGTGTGTTTGATTTTCTAAAATTTTAAGTTTGGTGTCTTTTTGTGTTTTTCTCTTTCCTCTTTTCAAAATCAAATCTTTTTCTTAAAAATTTTTCAATCATATCTTTTTAATCATTTTTATTTGCAATCATATCTTCTCAATCATATCTTTTTCAAAATAATTTTCAATCATATCTTTTTAATTTATGTTTTCAAAATCTTTTTAATTAACTAATTGATTCAGTTCTCAATTTGCTTTGATCTTATTTTCTTTTTTGATTTTCGAATTTTCACTTTAATTTTCTTTTGTTTTATTTTATTTTTTTCGTTTAATCTAAAAAAAAAAAAAGAAACAAAATTTATCTCCTTGCAATCATTATCATTTCCCTTTTGTCCATTATGGACTTAAGTGGGATTAATCAGTCCAAAAGGACTCTGGGGTCATATGCTAATCCCATTACAGCTGCATATGGGAGTAGCATCTGTATACCTCCCATTAAAGCAAGCAGCTTTGA
>NC_029775.3:12585283-12585733 GCF_000817695.3 Arachis duranensis
ATTGTCAAGGTTGGGCCATTTGCCTTTCCCACTGACTTTGTAGTGCTGGAAATGGAGGAGCACAAGAGTGCAACTCTCATTCTAGGAAGTCCTTTCCTAGCAACTGGCCGAACCCTCATTGACGTCCAAAAAGGGGAAGTAATCCTGAGAGTCAATGAGGAGGAGTTCAAGTTGAATGTGGTCAAAGCTATGCAGCATCCAGACACATCAAATGACTGCATGAGCACTGATATTATTGACTCTTTGGTGGAGGAGGTCAATATGACTGAAAGTCTTGAATCAGAGCTAGATGACATCTTTGAGGATGTTCAGCCTAATCTGGAGGAACTAAAGGAAATAAAAGAAATTCTAAAAATTCCTCAGGAGGAAGATAAGCCTCCTAAACCAGAGCTCAAGCCACTACCACCATCCCTGAAATATGCATTTCTGGGAGAAGGTGATACCTTTCCT
>NC_029775.3:12586008-12586541 GCF_000817695.3 Arachis duranensis
GTGCAGAAAGAGGTCACTAAGTTACTAGAGGCTGGGATTATTTATCCTATTTCTGATAGCCCTTGGGTGAGCCCTGTCCAAGTTGTCCCCAAAAAGGGAGGCATGACAGTAGTTCATAATGAAAAAAATGAACTAGTTCCTACAAGAACAGTTACTGGGTGGCGCATGTGTATTGACTACAGAAGGCTCAATACAGTCACCAAAAAGGATCATTTTCCTTTACCATTCATAGATCAGATGCTAGAGAGACTAGCAGGTCATGAATACTACTGCTTTTTGGACGGTTACTCAGGTTACAACCAAATTGCAGTAGATCCTCAGGACCAAGAGAAAACAACATTTACATGTCCTTCTGGAGTATTTGCCTACAGAAGGATGCCTTTTGGTCTGTGCAATGCACTTGCAACCTTTCAGAGGTGCATGCTCTCTATCTTCTCAGATATGGTAGAGAAATTTCTGGAAGTCTTCATGGATGACTTTTCAGTATTTGGAGACTCATTCAGCTCCTGCCTTAACCATCTAGCACTTGTTCT
>NC_029775.3:12588015-12588604 GCF_000817695.3 Arachis duranensis
GTTTAACGCCCAGTCTGGCACCATTCTGGGCGTTTAACGCCAGAAAGGGGCACCAGACTGGCGTTAAACGCCAGGAATGGGCACCAAGCTGGCGTTAAACGCCAGAAATGGGCACCAACCCGGCGTTTAACGCCAGAATTAGCTAAAAATGCATTTTTGCATGCCATTTGGTGCAGGGATGACTTTTCCTTGACACCTCAGGATCTGTGGACCCCACATGATCCCCACCTACCCCACCACACTCTCTCTTCTTTCTTCTTTTGCTTGAGGACAAGCAAACCTTCTAAGTTTGGTGTGGTAAAAGCGTTGCTTTTTGTTTCTCCATAACCATTTATAGCACCTAAGGCCGGAGAAACCTCTAGAAGGAGGAAGGGGAAGGCAAAAGCTTCCACCTCCGAGCCATAAGAGATGGAGAGATTCATCTCAAGGGTGCATCAAGACCACTTCTATGAAGTTGTGGCCTTGAAGAAAGGTGATCCCCGAGGTCCCTTTCTCACTCAAAAAGAGTGAATATCCGGAGATCCGACATGAGATCCGAAGAAGAGGTTGGGAAGTTCTTACCAACCCCATTCAACAAGTCGGAATCTTA
>NC_029775.3:12589492-12589803 GCF_000817695.3 Arachis duranensis
GTTCACCCAATTATGTGTCTGTGGCATGTATGTATCCGGTGGTAATACTGGAAGACAGAGTGCTTTGGGCCACAGCCAAGACTCATACACTAGCTGTGTTCAAGAATCATTATGCTTAACTAGGAGAATCAATAACACTATCTGAGTTCTGAGTTCTTATAGATGCCAATCATTCTGAACTTCAAAGGATAGAGTGAGATGCCAAAACTGTTCGGAGGCAAAAAGCTACAAGTCCCGCTCATCTAATTGGAGCTATGTTTCCTTGATATTTTGGAGTCTATAGTATATTCTCTTCTTTTTATCTTATTTGA
>NC_029775.3:12590716-12604121 GCF_000817695.3 Arachis duranensis
TAGCCGTGCCGTGACAGGGTGCGTTGAACATTTTCACTGAGAGGATGGGAGGTAGCCACTGACAACGGTGAAACCCTACACACAGCTTGCCATGGAAGGAGACTTGCGTGTTTGAAGAAGAAGACAGTAGGAAAGCAGAGATTTAGAAGATGGAGCATCTCCAAACCTCAACCTATTCTCCATTACTGCAAAACAAGTAATCATTTCATGTTCTTTTGCTTTTCACAATCAATCCTTACAATTTCTGATATCCTGACTAAGATTTACAAGATAACCATAGCTTGCTTCAAGCCGACAATCTCCGTGGGATCGACCCTTGCTCACGCAAGGTATTACTTGGACGACCCAGTGCACTTGCTGGTTAGTTGTGCGGGATTGCAAAAGTGTTATTGCAATTTCGTGCACCAATAAACCATATTTGCTAGCCTCTGATTTAGTTCTTCATTCTGGCGGAATGCTTTTTTTGATTAGGAAGCACTATCCAAGTTGATGAACTTCCTTAGAGAGCTCTTCTCAGAACATAAACCTCAAGACACTGGTTTTCTCTCCTTTGCTTCTAAATAGTGAAAAATCTTCTTTTGTATCTCATTGCATGTTGTTTAATTGCTCTCTCCTAGGTCAACCCTTGAACTGTGTGCCTCACCAACTCACTTTTTCACTGTCTTCCAATTTTCCTCAAATTAGGAACTTTGGTTCTGATCTCCTTTGTTGACCGAAAGCTACAAGACATCACAAACAAATGTTTTCAAAGGTAAAACCATATCTCATCCATTGAAAACCAACTTGGTCCCCAAAACACACTTGTTACCGTAGATGCACAGCAGTGAGGAGCAGAGACCATATTTCCCATGTAACTCAGAATGGATAGGCAGCACGTTGAAGATGAAGAGAAGAAAATGAGATGAATGTAGAAGGAAATAAAATCACTTTTTGCTTCTGACCTTTTCTTGATACAGATTGATGTGGGTGATTAGGCTTCACCCTTTCTTGCTTAACCTTCTCTTTCTTGCTTCTTTGGTGAACAACTTAGAAACTAAGCATTCTCTAGCATTCTCTCTCTCTCTCTCTCTGATTTCTGAGTAAGATGAAAAGTGAACGTTACTTTTGGTGAAAGCAAACGAAAGGGATCAGCTTAGAGTGATGGATACGGACTTGGATTGATTTTGATTCATGCATCCCCTTTGATTCCTCAGCTTTGTTTTTTTTGGGCTTCATTTGTATTATAGCCCACCAACCTTGTTTTTATTTTCATCCAATTTGGGCTGTTGTGTTGATTTTTGACCTACAACACTCAATCACAAATAATTAACATTAGTTTAGATAAATGCCCAAAAATAATGTTTTCCATCATTAATTAATTTAGTTAATTTCTTAACTCAACAATCTCCCCCTTGATGACAAACATAATTAAAATCATGATCAAAAGGAAAAGAATTTTATTTAAATTAAGAAACTTTCCTTTGAATGATGTTACTTGTTTTTATGTTGCTCCCGCTTTCTTTTTCAATAGTAGCTCCCCCTGGATTTATACTCTTTTCTTCCTTCCTGTTTATTATTCTTATAGAGAATACAATAAAGAGTTATACACAATGCAACTTGACTAAGGGATACTACATAACTAGCAACACAGTTAAGCCCAGTATTTAACATATCACGACAGCACCAAAACTGAGCATTAAGTTTAAACAAGGGCAAACCAGCAACATATCATATAAAGTAAGTTCCAATATTCATGCAAAAAAAAAATCACAGCAGTGACAAGATTTGCAACAAATATAATAATCATGCAAACAACATTGTAGCAGCAACAATCAACATGCAATCAACATCCCAAAAAAATCAAATATTCATAGTCATGCTGCTCATGCGCTCTATTACTCCTCCTTTTGTCATCAAGGATGAAAAATAGGCAATCTCAAGTAAAAAGTTGCACCATAAAACCTGCAAGAAAGTGTTAATGCACAGTCCAAAACACCAAATAAATTTTAAAGTAAAGTCAACATTTGTTAAAGTATTACAATCATCCGGAATAACAAACATATGTTCCAAAGTAATAAAAGAGACTGTTTTTATGAGACAAAAAGGAGCAGACAGCAACAGCTTCGTGAGACAAATATAGGCATCTGAACCAGTTTCCTCCGAATCAGCTTCCTCCTCAGCATCAGTGGCATGATCTTCATCTTGTTGAAGATTGTCAATGAACTTCATAAATACAGCCACTCTATCCCTTGATTTTCGGAGAAAATTCTCATGCTTGCTTGCTAGCTTCCTTTGTTCCTTAATCATGGCAATCATGTGATTGGATTGGAAGACAAACTCTTAGACTACATCTCGAACAACATTGAACAGAGTAGATTTTCGTCCAGTAGAGATGGAAATCCCCTTAGTGGAAGGAGGAGGAGATTCTTCAGGAATGAATTCATCATCTTCATCATCTAGAACCACTCTCTCAGAACGAGTAGGTCCTTTTTGCTGTTTCACTGCACCACCTCCCTTTAGATATAAATGCCTATTTTCATAATCCTCATTGGATAAGTCAACACCAAAATGCTCAAATATACAAGTTAAAAACATGCCATAAGGAAGTGCATTGTCTTTCACACTTCTAACAGAGTCAAACATGTATCTAACCATCAAATAAGCAAAGAAAATTTTTGTTTTAGTGAGCAGGGCATACAAGAGAGTTAGTATAAGATACCCTTTGATATGAGCCACTTTAAGAAAGTATGATGTGGTTCACAATTCGGTGCAACTGATCATGTTCATATCCTAGGGCTTTGTGAGTGGGTGTTATGCTATCAATCAAGGAAACATGTTCACAAATATGAGCCAAAGCATCATTGAAGAAAATACCAACTCCTTCATCAACCTTAACAGAGGTATAAGCACAAACCCCATCATCAGTGTATTTCAACGAATCACTGATGGTTTCATTATTTAAAACTATGTCTCTGCCCTTAACATACGAATGAATACTGCCCTCATGATATGTCATGTTAGCATAAAACTCTTTGACCAACAGAGGATAAACAGGTTTTTTGATGTCAAAAAGGTGATTCCAGTCTAAAAATTCCAAATTTTCAATATATGGAAAACCTTTCTTTTTCAGGTTTGGCAAATCAACAAGAAAAGATGGACATAGGGTACGGTACTTAATAACTCCTTCATAAAAGTCATTATTCATGGCAGACCTAAATCTATAAGGATTATAGTTTGAGTGAGATGTCATGAAGTGGGATTTATGAGCAAAAGGATCAATGTCTGGTTCTCTAACAGATTTGAGAGGGAGTCGAAGTTTAACAGAGTATGCCAAAGGCTTTGAGCACCACTGTCTGGGAGTAACTAAAAGAAAAATCAGAACTTAAAGGAATTTTCCAAGTTAAGTGCTTGTGGTGTTTCTGTGTCAAGTAACCCTTGAGACAAAACATTTAAAGTCACGGCTAGGCTCAAGGTACAAAGCACCAAAGCAAAATAAATTAAAGAAAATTATGCTGTGTTCAAGGATTAATCTGGAGTATAAAGATAAGAGAATTCATAATATAATCCAGATTCTAATTCCGAATGACACTGACGTTCCTCTGATTCAAAGGAGAGTGAGATGCCAAAACTGTTCAAAATTACAATGAATAAACCCCATTTTAAGAATAGACTTGAGCATGACTAAACTCTCACTTCTCATGCAAATTCACATCTTAATCATGCACTTATTTTGGTTGCTTGAGGACAAGCAATAATTTAAGTTTGGTGTTGTGATGCGTGAGCATCTGTCTTATCTTTTCCTAGTGAATTTGTATTTAAATTGTTAAGTTTAATCAAGAATTAATTATCTTTTAGCCACTATGGATGCTACTTTGAGTCTCGTGCAATTTTGTTTATTTTAGGTAGCATTTGGCTGGATTTGATGGAGAGGAAGCTTGTAGAAATGGAAGGAGCACAAGAATTAAAGGAGATGATTAGTGAGGAGCGACGCGTGCGTGTACCTGACGCGTACGCGTGACATGCGAAGAAGACCATCGACGCGTACGCGTGACTGATGCGTACGTGTGACATGCGCCACGTGCAGAAAACACAGAAAATGCTGGGGGCGATTTCTGGGACCCATTTTGGCACTCAAGTAAGGCGCAGCTCTCTGCCAAGTTAGGCGCGGATCCAGTGAAGCCAAGTGGTCCCCACGTTACAAGGCGCGGATTATTTAATTAATTCCGATTTAAATTTAATTTTTAAAATAGGAAAATATATTATTTTAATTTTAGAAATTAGATTTTATATTAATTAGGATTAGATATAAAAGAAAAAATTATTCTATTCCAATTTTTATTTCCACACTTTACAGTTTACCTGAATCCTAGTTTTCATTCTGAACCATAAGCAACTAAACCTCCACTGTTAAGGTTAGGAGCTCTGTCTATTGTATGGATTGATACTATTATTTTCTATTTTAATTCATGTTTTGATTTATATTTCAAGAATTGTTTTCGTTCTTTATCTTATTAATTTGGTTGGAATGGAAGTATGACCCTCTTTCTAATTGAGTTCTTGTATAACTTGGAAAAGATCTTTACTTGAACAACAGCTTGAAAATAATTTTTCTTAAATTCTAATTATCTAGACTTAACGGGATACGTGACATATAATCCTCTTATATTTGGATAATTAGGATTTTTGTGACGTAATAACTAGAATTAAACTTCACCCCCTAATTGGAATTAATTGACCAAAGAATTGGCGATTGATGAAAGTTAGAGGAGACTAGAAAGGTCTAAGGAATTAGGGTCTAGTCACATATAGTTTGCCATGAATTAATTCTTACATGATTAAAATAGTTAGTAAGAAAAGTCAATCCGAAAAATAGATAACTCTGAAGCCTTAACTGCCTTCTTCATATTGTTTTCACCTCAATTTATTGCTTGCTTTCTGATTTTCTAAATTACTGTTTAATGCTTTTGAACTCTCAAACACTAATTTTTGCTTGTCTAACTAAGTAAATTAATCAACCATTGTTGCTTAGTCCCTCAATCCTCGTGGGATCGACCCTCACTCACCTGAGGTATTACTTGGTACGACCCAGTGTACTTGCCGGTTAGTTTGTGGTTAGAAATTCTGCACCAAGTTTTTGGTGCCGTTGCCAGAGATTGACAGTGATTAACAACTATTAGTTGTTTGATTGCTTATATTAGGCGTTTTAGTTTTAATTTTATTTAAATTTTACTGTAGTATTTAAAAAAAAATTTAATTAGCACTAATATTTTTTTAATTTCTAAAATTAAGTTTGGTGTCTCCTAGTTAGTCTTATTTTAATTTTTCTTATTTAATTTACATAATAATTTCAAAAATTTTTAGTATTAATTTTTCTAGTAATTTTTGAATTTTAGTGGTTGTTTGTTTTATTCAATATTTTTATCTCTTTATTCAGGTTACCTCACTGGGAATTCTCTACACTCTGACGTAGAAAGTTTCATCTTTTCTTATTTTCTATCTGTTTATGCGCAGGAACAGAGACAAAGAACATCTCTTAGACTTGATCCTGAACCTGAAAGAACCTTCAGACGGCATTTACAACAAGCAAGACTTTATAAGGCTGCAGAATCCATTATGGATCCTAACGATGCTGCTAATGCCAATGTGGCAAATCCGAATGGGAATGAGCAACAAAGGAGAGTGCTTGGCTCTTACTCCGCTCCTACTGCAGATCTTTATGGAAAAAGCATTGTGGTACCTCCTATAGCTGCGAACAACTTTGAGTTGATGCCACAATTGGTTACCCTGGTGCAACAAAACTGTCAGTATCATGGTCTTCCTCACAAAGACCCAAATCAATTTATTTCCAATTTTCTGCAGATTTGTGATACTGTGAAGACAAATGGAGTGAACCTAGAGGTGTACAAACTCATGCTCTTCCCGTTTGCTCTGAGGATGGAGCAAAGCTATGGCTAGATTCTCAACCCAAGGAGAGTTTGGATACTTGGAATAAGGTTGTTACTGAGTTTCTTACTAAATTTTTCCCACCAAAGAAGCTGAATGAGCTTAGGGTGGAGGTTCAGACCTTCAGGCAGAAGGATGGTGAAACTCTTTATGAAGCTTGGGAGAGATACAAGCTACTGACTAAGCAATGTCCTCCGGACATGTTCTCCAAATGGATTCAACTAGATATCTTTTATGAAGGCTTGGAGGAAATATCCAAGATGTGCTTAGATAATTCTGCTGGTGGTTCACTGCACAAGAAGAAGACACCGGAGGAGACTATTGAGCTTATTGAATTAGTTGCTAGCAACCAATATTTATACTCATCTAACAAGAATCCTATAAACTCTGAGGCTCCTCAGAAGAAAGGTGTCATGGAAGTAGAAGCTCTTAATGCTATTCTTGCTCAGAACAAGCTTATGTCTCAGCAAATAAGTCTACTTACTCAACACATGGGTGGCATGCAAGTCTCAGCTATCAACACCCAAAATCCACCTCAAGAGATCTCTTATAACATGATAGGTAATTTTGTGCAAAATAATAATTATGATTATGCTCAATCCTCTTCTGAATAGGTCAATTACATGGGGAGTAGTCATAGAAATACCAATAATGACCCATATTCTAAGACATACAATCAGGGGTGGAGAAATCACCCAAATTTTGGGTGGAGGGACCAACCTCAGAGACCTCAGAATTTCAACAATAATTCTCAGGGCGGCTTCTAACAGAACAATTACAATAACCGCCAATTTCAGTCTCCGCAACAACAACCACCTCAGTAGGTAAACTCTAAATCCTAAGAAGATTCTAATTGGGAGATGATAAGGAGTTTTATGCAGGAAACCAGAGCCTCCATTAGAAACTTGGAAGTGCAAATGGGCCAACTGAGCAAGCAAATACCTGAGAGGTCTACAAGTACATTTCCAGGTGATACAGTGGTGAACCCAAGAGAAGACTGCAAGGTTATTCAATTGAGAAGTGGTAAAGTAGCTGGCTCCGAGACCAAGATCAATGAAGAGTTAGTTGAAAAAGAAACTCCAAAGGAGAACAAGGAAGAAGTAGAACGTGCCCCTCCTAAGCGTATAGACAACCCATTTCCTGATTCTCTTAACACTTATCCCACAATGCCAAAGGCTTCTGAATACAAGCCAAAAATGCCATATCCTCAGAGGCTTCAGAAGGCTTCCAAAGAAAAGCAGTTTTCTAAATTTTTAGATGTCTTCAAGAAGCTACAAATCAACATTTCTTTTGCAGAGGCTCTTGAGAAAATGCCTCTCTATGCTAAATTTATGAAAGAATTATTGACCCACAAGAGAAATTAGAAAGAATAAGAAACAGTGGTGTTAACCAAGGAATGCAATGCCATTATTCAACACAACCTTCCTGAGAAGATGCCAGATCCAGGGAGCTTTGTAATTCCTTGCACCATTGGAGATGTCACCATTCAGAGAGCTTTATGTGATCTTGGAGCTAGCATCAATCTAATGGCACTTTCAGTGATGAAAAAGCTTCAAATTGAGGAGGTAAAACCCACTCGTATTTCTCTTCAACTTGCTGATCTTTCTATTAAATTACCTGTGGGTGTTGTTGAGGATTTACTTGTTAAAGTAGGACCATTTATTTTCCCTGTTGATTTTGTTATATTAGACATGGAAGAGGAGGTAAAATCCTCTATTATACTTGGTAGACCCTTTTTAGCTACAGGTAGAGCTCTGATTGATGTGAAAAAGGGTTAATTAACCCTGAGGGTCAATGAAGAACAGGTGGTCCTCAATGTTTTTGAAGCTCTAAAGCACCCTAATGATTCTGAAGGGTGTATGAAAATAGATGTTATTAAACCACTTGTTCAGGAGATACTGAAAGCTGAGGTACTTGATGACATTCTGGATCCTATTTCTGAGTATAAATTAGTGGAAGTTGATGATTCACCACCCCAGAAAGCTATGGTTCACACGCCTAAAGTAGATGAGGAAGTCTCCAAGCTTGAGCTCAAACCTTTACCCCCTTCTCTAAAATATGTGTTCTTGGGTGAAAATGATTCATATCCGGTGATTATTAGCTCTTCCTTGAATCCTGAAGAAGAAGAAGTGCTTGTTTCAGTGCTCATGAGCTATAAAACGGCTCTTGGGTGGACCATTAGTGACTTGAAGGGGATTAATCCAACCAAGTGTATGCACAAGATCCTCCTTGAAGATGATACTAAACCAATTGTGCAACCACAAAGGAGACTCAATCCAACCATGAAAGAGGTGGTCCAAAAAGAGGTAATGAAATTATGGGAAGCAGGTATTATTTACCCTATTTCTGACAGTCCTTGGGTAAGTCCTGTGCAGGTAGTTCACAAGAAAGGAGGGATGACAATGATCAAGAATGAAAAGAATGAGCTTATTCCTACAAGGATAGTCACAGGATGGAGAATGTGTATAGACTACAGGAGGCTCAACACTTCTACAAGGAAGGATCACTTCCCCCTGCCTTTCATTGATCAGATGCTTGAGAGGTTAGCTGGTCATGCTTTTTATTGTTTCTTAGATGGATATTCTGGATATAATCAAATTGCAGTGGACCTTCAAGATCAAGAAAAGACAGCATTCACATGCTCTTTTGGAGTGTTTGCCTACAGGAGAATGTCATTTGGACTCTGTAATGCTCCAGCAACTTTTCAGAGGTGTATGCTTTCAATTTTTTCTAATATGGTTGAAAAGTTCATTGAGGTATTTATGGATGATTTTTCTATTTTTGGTAATTCTTTTGAATCCTGCCTTAAGCATTTATCTCTTGTCTTGAAATGGTGTCAAGAATCAAACTTTGTTTTAAATTGGAAAAAATGCCACTTTATGGTTACAGAAGGCATTGTTCTTGGACATCGGATTTCAAGTAAGGGGATTGAGGTTGATAGAGCAAAGGTGGAGGTAATTGAAAAATTACCACCACCAGCTAATGTCAAGGCAGTCAGGAGTTTCTTGGGTGATGCAGGATTTTATAGGAGATTTATAAAGGACTTTTCAAAATTTGCTAAACCATTGAGTAACCTGTTGATTATTGATGTTCCTTTTGTGTTTGATGTTGAATGTCTGCATGCTTTTGAAACTCTGAAAGCAAACCTTACCTCTGCCCCATTATAGCTCTCCCTGGCTGGAATTTACCATTTGAATTAATGTGTGATGCCAGTGACTTTGCTATAGGAGCTGTTTTAGGACAGAGGCATGGTAAGTTTATACATGTCATTTACTATGCCAGTCGTGTGTTAAATGATGCCCAAAAGAATTATACAACTACAGAAAAATAATTATTAGCTATTGTGTATGTTGTTGATAAGTTTAGGTCCTATTTAATTGGTTCTAAGGTTATTATTTATATTGATCATGCTGCTTTAAAGTACCTTCTAACCAAACAGGATTCTAAACCAAGATTAATCAGATGGGTCTTACTCTTTCAGGAGTTTGATATTGAGATAAAAGATAGGAAATGGTCAAAAAATCAAGTAGCTGACTATCTCTCCAGAATTGAGCCTGAAGCAGGAGTACAACCACCTACAGCTATGGCTGAGACATTTCTGGATGAGCAATTGTTCCTCATTTAGCAGGCTCCATGGTTTGCAGACATTGCAAATTACAAGGCCATGAGTTTTATCCCAAAGGAGTACAGTAGGCAACAAGTAAAGAAGCTATTGACTGATGCGAAGTACTACATTTGGGAGGAACCATAACTTTTTAAAAGGTGTTCAGATGGTATCATTTGGAGATGGTGTCCCAGATGAAGAAACACTGTAGATTCTTTGGCACTGTCATGGTTCTGATTATGGAGGCCACTTTGGTGGTGAAAGGACAGCTACAAAGGTCCTCCAGAGTGGGTTTTACTGGCCAACTCTCTTCAGGGACGCAAGAGCATTTGTGTAGCACTATGATAGATGTGAAAAAGCCACGAATCTCCCTGCCAACCATGAAATGCCACAGCAGGGGATTCTTGAGGTTGAGTTGTTTGATGTGTGGGGTATTGATTTCATGGGACCTTTCTTACCCTCACATTCAAATAACTATATTCTAGTGGCGGTTGACTATGTGTCCAAGTGGGTAGAAGCTGTGGCTCTACCCACCAATGATGCCAAGGTGGTAATGAGTTTTCTTCAGAGATATATCTTTAGCTGGTTTGATGTCCCAAAGACACTCATTAGTGATGGAGGAAGCCACTTCTGTAACAGATAGCTGGACTCTCTTCTACAGAGATATGGAGTCCGTCATAAAGTGGCAACCCCCTATCACCCTCAGACAAGTGGACATGTTGAAATTTCTAACAGGAAACTCAAGAGGATTCTAGAGAAGACCGTTAGTGTTTCAAGAAAGGACTGGTCTAGGAAGCTTGATGATGCTCTCTAGGCATACCGGACAGCGTACAAGACTCCCATTGGCATGTCCTCTTACCAATTGGTCTATGGCAAAGCCTGTCACTTGCCAGTTGAGCAGGAGCATAAAGCTTACTAGGCAGTCAGATATCTAAATCTTGATTCAGAAGCTACAGGAATTAAGCGAATGCTTCAGTTGAATGAGCTTGATGAATTCAGATACTCAGCCTATGAGAATGCCAAGCTCTATAAGGAGAGAACCATGTTATTGCATGACAAGAAGATTGCCATCAGAGTCTTTGAGCCAGAACAGAGAGTGCTTCTGTATAATTCAAGGCTCAAACTCTTTCTTGGGAAGCTGAAATCCCGGTGGTCAGGACCGTTTGTGGTTACCGGAGCTTCACCATATGGTCATGTAGAAATACAGGAAGAGAATTCTGACAGAAAATTTACAGTAAATGGCCAGAGGTTGAAGCACTATTTTGGAGGCGAGATCGATCGTCAGAGGTCTGCTCATCTGCTAAATTAGCAGAACTAACCATCAAGCTAGTGACATTAAAGAAGCACTTGTCGGGAGGCAACTCGATAATTTCGTATCCTTAGTTATTTTTCGTAGTAGTAGCTTTCTTATTTATTTGATTTTTATTGAGTCTTCACTGTTTTTCCTTCATTTTACGTGTGTTCTGATCATGCATATATTTTTGAACAGAAACTGAACACTCTGAAAAAAAGCAGAAGAAGAAAATTTACTCGAGAGATAGGCCGGAGTGATGCTGGAAGCATGCCTTCCACACAAGCAAGACCACGCGCACGCGTCCACGACGTGTGTGCGTCACTTGCGCATTTGCCAGACCACGCGTAAGCGTCCCTGACACGTATGCGTGACCCTGGAAATCAGCGTAAATAGGTGTTTAGCCAGCGAGTTGTGATGGCTTGGGGCTGGAATTGTGCTAAACGCACAATCTCCATCATGCGATCGCGTCCCTGATGCGTGCGCATCATTTTCACTTTGTCCCCACCCATGCGTGCGCGTACCTGACGTGCACATGTCATCTGTCTATCTAGCCCTCATGCACATCAACCCGAGAGTTGTGCGTGCGCGAGGCTGCCTTTGCACGATTCGCACAAACTAAAAGCACGCGGACGCATCTCAGACGCTTACGTGTCGTTTGAACTTTATGCGACCCACGCGTACGTGTGCTGTACGCGTACGCGTCGATCGCGCTGCCCTATTTTCATTCTCTCTCCTCCCAAATCCTAATTCTCTCTCGTTCTTTTCCCCTTTTATTCTTCTTTTATCATACTAATTGCTTTTATGTCCCTCTCTATTTTTAGTTCTTCTTTGCTTGAGTACAAGCAAACCTTTAAGTTTGGTGTTGACGCTTCGCTTATGGCTTTTCTGTTTAGCACCAAAGGGAGATGAATGTTCTTCATAAAGGAATGAGATGACCACCAGCATAACTGAGGTGGTTGAATTCCTTTCATTCTATTTCTCTTCCATTCTTATTTCGTTGTCTTCTGTTTTTTGTTGTTTTGATTGCTTGTATGATCTTCAGTACTTTTAGTTAAAAAAAATAATAAATAAATAAATAAATTTGTCTCATGTATTGCTCACTGAGCTTGAATTCAAAAGAAAAAGAAGTGATGTCTTACATGAGAAATTGAGTTTATATTTAAGAGTAGTCTTATTGGTGCACGAAATTGTGATCAATACTTTTCACAAATCAATTAATCCCCGGTGATGAACCCAAAAACTTGGTGTTCAATACCATGGCATAAACACAACTTCGCACAACTAACCAGCAAGTGTACTGGGTCGTCCAAGTAATAAACCTTACGCGAGTAAGGGTCGATCCCACAGAAATTGTTGGTATGAAGCAAGCTATGGTCACCTTGTAAATCTTAGTCAGGCAAACTCAAATGGATATGGGTGATATGCGAATAAAACATAAAGATAAAGATAGAGATACTTATGCAATTCATTGGTAGGAATTTCAGATAAGCGTATGAAGATGCTTGTCCCTTCCATCTCTCTGCTTTCCTACTGTCTTCATCCAATCCTTCTTACTCCTTTCCATGGCAAGCTTAAGCAAGGGTTTCATCGTTGTCAGTGGCTACCTCCCATCCTCTCAGTGGAAATGTTCAACGCACCCTGTCACGACACGGCTATCCATCTGTCGGTTCTCAACCAGGCCGGAATAGAATCCAGTGATTCTTTTGCATCTGTCACTAACGCCCCGCATTCAGGAGTTTGAAGCACGTCACAGTCATTCAATCATTGAATCCTACTCAGAATACCACAGACAAGGTTAGACCTTCCGGATTCTCTTGAATGCCGCCATCAGTTCTAACCTATACCACGAAGACTCTGATCTCACGGAATGACTGGCTCGGTTGTCAGGCGAGCACTCGGTTGTCAGGCCACACCTTAATCTATGGTGTGTAGAAACTCCACCGTTGAAAATACATAAGAACAAGGTCTAGGCATGGCCGAATGGCCAGCCTCCCATAGTGATCAAAAGATCTAAAGAAAAAGGTTCCAAAGATCAAAAGATGAAAATACAATAGTAAAAGGTCCTATATATAGAAAACTAGTAGCCTAGGGTGTACAGAGATGAGTAAATGACATAAAAATCCACTTCCGGGCCCACTTGGTGTGTGCTTGGGCTGAGCATTGAAGCATTTTCGTGTAGAGACTCTTCTTGGAGTTAAACGCCAGTTTTTGTGCCAGTTTGGGCGTTTAACTCCCATTTTGGTGCCAGTTCCGGCGTTTAACGCTGGAAATACTGAGGGTGACTTTGAACGCCGGTTTGGGCCATCAAATCTTGGGCAAAGTATGGACTATCATATATTGCAGGAAAGCCCAGGATGTCTACTTTCCAACACCGTTGAGAGCGCGACAATTGGGCTTCTGTAGCTCCAGAAAATCCACTTCTAGTGCAGGGAGGTCAGAATCCAACAGCATCTGCAGTCCTTTTTAGTCTCTAAATCAGATTTTTGCTCAGGTCCCTCAATTTCAGCCAGAAAATACCTGAAATCACAGAAAAACACACAAACTCATAGTAAAGTCCAGAAAAGTGAATTTTAACTAAAAACTAA
>NC_029775.3:12604379-12605303 GCF_000817695.3 Arachis duranensis
TCAGCTTTGCTAGATTCCCCAATTAGAGGTGTCCAGGGTTCTTAAGCACACTCTTTTTGCCTTGGATCACAACTTTATTTCTTTCTTTTCTCTATTTTTTTCGATTTTTTTTCTTTTTCTCTTCTTTTTTTTTCGAAAATATTTTTTTTTCACTGCTTTTTCTTGCTTCAAGAATCATTTTAATGATTTTTCAGATCCTCAGCAACATGTCTCCTTTTTCATCATTCTTTCAAGAGCCAATATTCATGAACCACAAATTCAAAAGACCTATGCACTGTTTAAGCATACATTCAGAAAACAAAAGTATTGCCACCACATCAAAATAATTAAACTGTTATAAAATTTAAAATTCATGCAATTCTTCTCTTTTTCAATTAAGAACATTATTATTATTATTATTATTATTATTATTATTATTATTATTATTATTATTATTATTTTTAAGAGAGGTGATGGATTCATAGGACATTCATAACTTTAAGGCATAGCCACTAAGACACTAATGATCACAAGACACAAACATAGATAAACATAAGCACTAAAATTCGAAAAACAGCAAAATAAAGAACAAGGAAATTAAAGAACGGGTCCACCTTAGTGATGGCGGCTTGTTCTTCCTCTTGAAGATCCTATGGAGTGCTTGAGCTCCTCAATGTCTCTTCCTTGTCTTTGTTGCTCCTCTCTCATGATTCTTCTCTAATCATGATGCTATGAATCATGATAGCCCGGTCTATAGTAACTTCGGACCGGTTGCTAGTAGGAATGATTGAGCGTTGGATAAACTCCAACCATCCTCTAGCCACGGGCTTGAGGTCATGCCTTCTCAATTGAACCGGCTTCCCTCTTGAAACTCTCTTCCATTGGGCGCCCTCTTCACATATGACTGTGAGGACTTGGTCCAACCTTTGATCAAAGTTGACCCTT
>NC_029775.3:12606333-12606519 GCF_000817695.3 Arachis duranensis
CTTCTGCTTTTCATTCTGTTTTTGCTTTTTTTATTGATTTTGTGACTTCTCATGATCATCAACTTACAAAAGACATAAAATAACAAAAGAGAATAGATAAAATATAACATTGGGTTGCCTCCCAACAAACGCTTCTTTAATGTCATTAGCTTGACAGAGGACTCTCATGGAGCCTCAGAAATGCTC
>NC_029775.3:12607763-12608602 GCF_000817695.3 Arachis duranensis
TTCCAAATTTCTAATGGAGGACCTTATTTCAGTCATGAAACTTTGAGTGGTTTTGATTAGATCAGAGACCATGGTTGCTAAGTCAGAAGTGTTCTGCTTAGAACTCTCTGTCTGTTGCTGAGAAGATGATGAAAAAGGCTTGCTATTGCTAAACCTGTTTCTTCCACCATTGTTATTATTGAAGCCTTGCTTCTGTGGATCCTTGATGAGCAGATAATTTATACGCTTTTTGGCATTATTTTTAGGTAGTTTTTAGTAGGATATAGTTACTTTTAGGGATGTTTTCATTAGTTTAAATGTTAAATTCACATTTCTAGACTTTACTATGAGTTTGTGTGTTTTTCTGTGATTTCAGGTAATTGTTGGCTGAAATTGAGACTTGGTGCATTTTGCATTCCAGACAGACTTTGAGAAATCAGATTGACTTGCTGAGTCAATATTTTATTTTGAGCCAATATGGCATTCAGAGTGTCAATCTCAAGAACACCTTTCTTCTGACTAGTCCCATTGTTCACAGGATTCCTTTCAGAAGTGTACATGAATTGGTTATTTGCAACCATTTCAATCAGTTCTTGGGCTTCAGTAGGCGTCTTCTTCAGATGAAGAGATCCTCCAGAAGAGCTATCCAAAGACATCTCGGACAGTTCAGAGAGACCATCATAGAAAATACCTATGATGCTCCATTCAGAAAGCATATCAGAAGGACACTTTCTGATTAATTGTTTGTATCTTTCCCAAGCTTCATAGAGGGATTCTCCTTCCTTCTGTCTGAAGGTTTGGACTTCCACTCTAAGCTTACTCAATTTTTGAGGTGGAAAGAACTTTGCCAAGAAGGCATT
>NC_029775.3:12608894-12609232 GCF_000817695.3 Arachis duranensis
AAAGAGAAGAGAACAAGAAAATATGGAATCCTCTATGTCACAGTATAGAGATTCCTTGAGGTGTCAGAGGAAAAGAAAAATGGAAGGCAGAAGTAGAAAATTCGAACTTATCAAGAAAGATGGAGTTCAAATTTTGCATTAAGGAATAGTGTTAGTCCGTAAATAGAAGGATATGAAAAGAGGGGAAGAATTTTTCGAAAATTAAGTAAAAGAATTTGAAAACATTTTTGAAAAACACTAATTGATTTTCGAAAATAGAAGTGGAAAAGAAATCAAGTGATTTTTGAAAAAGATTTTGAAATTAGAAATCAAAAAGATTTGATTGAAAACTATTTTGA
>NC_029775.3:12609378-12610385 GCF_000817695.3 Arachis duranensis
CAAGAAAAGATATGATTCAAACATTAAACCTTTCTCAACAGAAAAGGCAACATACTTGAAATGTTGAATCAAATCATTAATTGATAGCAAGTATCTTTGAAAAAGGAAAGAAATTGATTTTGAAAGCATATGATTGAAAAAATATGATTTGAAAAAGATTTGATTTTGAAAAACTTTGAAAACCTGAAAAATAATTGCATTAAAAAAAAACAGAATTTTCCCTCTTGTGCCATCCTGGCGTTAAACGCCCAGAATGGTGCACATTCTGGTGTTTAACGCCCAAAACTCTACCCTTTTGGGCGTTAAACGCCCAACCAGGTACCCTGGCTGGCGTTTAAACGCCAGTCTGTCTTCCTTTTTTGGGCGTTAAACGCCCAACCAGGTACCCTGGCTGGCGTTTAAATGCCAGTTTGTCCTTCTTCACTGGGCGTTTTGAACGCCCAGCTTTTTCTGTATAATTCCTCTGCAGTATGTTCTGAATCTTCAATTCTCTGTATTGTTGACTTGAAAAGACACAAACTAAAAATATTTTTGGATTTTTAATAATAAGAAATAATCAAAATGCAACTAAAATCGAAAGAACAATGCATGCAAGACACCAAACTTAGCAGTTTGTATACTACTGACACTAATGAGAATGCATATGAGACACATAAACACTCAAGTCAAAAGAATTCAAAGATCAGAGTAAGAAATCATCAAGAATTACTTGATGATCCTTAAGACACATGAATGAATGTATGCAATTGACACCAAACTTAAAATGAAACACTAGACTCAAAAAATATTTTTGGATTTTATAATGTTGTAATTTTTTTTGGATTTTTCGAAAATAAAGTGGAAAAAGGTATCAAAATTCTTAATGAGAATTCCAGGAATCATGCAATATTAGTCTAAAGCTTCAGTCTAAAGGAATTAGACATGGTTAGCCAAGCTTCAGCAGAACATTGCATTCAAGAGCTAAATTGATGAAGATCAATCAGCTTTGGTGATGATAAGAACATCAC
>NC_029775.3:12616136-12638003 GCF_000817695.3 Arachis duranensis
TATATGAAGCATGGGAAAGATATAAGGCACTGCTGAGGAAATGTCCACCAGAGATGTTCACTGAGTGGGACAAGCTGCAGAACTTCTATGAGGGACTTACTCTGAAGGCTCAAGAAGCACTTGATCATTTAGCTGGAGGCTCATTACAACTCATGAAAACTACAGAGGAAGCTCAAAATCTCATTGATTTGGTGGCTAACAACCAATATTTCTTTGCTCACCAAAGGCAATGCCAACCATCACAAAGGAGAGGAGTAATGGAGTTGGAAGGAGTGGATTCAATCCTAGCTCAGAACAAAATGATGCAGCAGCAAATTCAACAACAGTTTGAGCAGATGGCCAAGAGAATTGACAGCCTTCAAGTTGCACCAGTGAGTGCCACAAGCCAACCATCAACTACTTGGGGGAAAAATGAAGAAATTCAAGAAGAGCAACAACAAGAGCAAGTCCAATACATGCACAACCAAAATCCTGGAACAAATGAAGTCTATGGTGATACTTACAATCCATCTTGGAAGAACCATCCCAACCTCAGATGGGGAGACAACCATAGTCAAAACCAACAACCATGGCAAAGAAACTCAAGTCAGAACAATTGGAAAAGCACAAACCACAACCCCCAGCCAAACACTAACCAAAATACATACAGAAAACCACAAAATAATTACCCCAACTCTAACCATTATCCACCCAATAACCACCCAACAAATCAAAACACCTATCATCATCCATCAACACCCCAAAACCAACCAATTTCACAAGACTCATAGAGGATTACCAATCTAGAGCTGCTCATGGAGAAACTGATGAAGAACCAAGAATTGACAACCAAGAACCAAGAAGCCTCCATGAAGAACCTAGAGAGGCAGATTGGACAAATCTCTAAGAAGATTTCTGTTGAAAAACCATCAAGTTCACTACCTAGTGATACCATTCCCAACCCAAAAGAAGAATGCAAGGTCGTGCAACTAAGAAGTGGAAAAGTGTTAGTGGATGGCAACCAAGGAGCAACAAAGAAGCTTATGGAGAATGACACTGAGCCAACAAAGAATGATGAAGCCATCAACAAGGACATGATAAGCAAGAATTTCCCAGAAAAACTCACAGAGGAAGACAACAAACCACAGAATTTGAAGAAAGGGAAGCAAATCATGGAAGAACCAAATCCAAGACAACATCAAGTGGAGAAGAGCTCAACACCACCACTGCCTTATCTGCAGAGATTCCACAAAGAGACAAAGGATCGGCATTTTCACAAATTTCTTGAGACTTTCAAGAAGCTGGAAATTAATATACCTTTAGCTGAGGCTTTGGAGCAAATGCCTCTGTATGCCAAGTTTTTGAAGGAGCTCATCAATAAGAAAAGAAGTTGGAATGAGAAGGAGACTGTAATGCTTAGTGAAGAATGCAGTGCTCTCATTAAAAAGGGACTCCCTCCCAAGCTTGAAGATCCTGGAGGTTTCTTCCTACCATGCACTATTGGAAATCTATTCATCAACAAGGAAATGTGTGATTTAGGAGCAAGCATAAATCTAATCCCATCTTCTTTAGTGAAAAAGCATGGCATAGAGGATGTGAAGCCAATACAGATGTCCTTGGAGTTGGTGGATCAATCAGTGGTGTATCCAAAAGGGCTGATCGAGAACCTTTTAGTTAAGGTTGACAAGTTCATCTATCCGGCAGATTTTGTGGTCCTGGATTCTTCAGAAAATGGAAATGACTCCATAATACTTGGTCGACCATTTTTGGCCACTGCTAGAGCCATTGTGGATATAGAGCAGGGAGAGTTAACCCTCAGGATGCATGAGGAGAGCATTATCTTGAAAGTCTTTCCAGAATTATACAGGAATGAAGAGATAAGCAAAACAAGTGGTGATCTCCTTCCAAAGCAAGCAACTGACAAGGCAGTAGAACAGAAAAATAAGCTTGCACAAGGAGAAAAAGGAATTCAAAAGGAAGCAGGGGTGATAAACAAGAAGGAAGGTATCACAACTCAAGTCACTAACAAGAAAGAAAGATCAACAAGAAAGAAAAAGATGAAGAGCAAGAAAAAGGCTCATAAAGGGTGGAAGAACAAGAAAATCCCTACTGAAGGATTTTCTAAAGGTGATAAGGTGCAACTAGTATATCAACAGCTGGAAACAGAAGATTATTACACTGTTAACCAAATACTTTCTCTTGAGCATATGGAAATTGAGCATCAAGGCACACAGAGAAAGTTTACAGTGAGAGATGACAAGTTGAGACATCACCAACATCAACCACCCTAAAGGGAGTTCAATGTCAAGCTAGTGACAATAGAAGAGCGCTTGTTGGGAGGCAACCCAACCTGAGGTAGTTTTCTTTTCATAGCTTTTTCAATAAAAATGTTGAATAATTGGTATGGATTACAAGGAGCTAAGTTTGGTGTTGCACACCAAAACAATTTAAGGGAGAATGAAAGATTTTAAGTTTGGTGTTCCACCAAAAATATCATTTAAAAACACACTCTCACCTCTTGCATGATGCTAGCTCCAAGCAACCAAGCATATTATTCAACTGTTTAATTGCTTTTTAGTTTTAAATTTCATTAACCTTTAGCAAGGACACAAGGTTTCACATATGGTTAAAATTGTTGCGTAAGAGGCAGTGGCAAACAATTAAGTTTGGTGTTCACACACCAAAATAGTTCCAGGAGCCACACTATGCATACTAACCATATAATTAAGGGCTTGAGAAGCAAGCAACTTTGAGAATTATGCAGGATATGAGTCAACACTTGAAGACCTTATGCATCTTAACTCAAAGAGAACACAACAGAAGGAAGAATCAAAGGGCTGCAACTTCAAAGGTTGTATCTAAACTTAATCCTTGCTGATGTGAGATGTTTTGAATCTGGAAACCATTGTATGTCTTGCTAAAGTGTTTATCTAGTTGCAAGTGAAATTGTTTGTAAAAATGCTAAATCTGCATAATGCTTGTTATCCATCACTTAGCTTGAAATTTTGTTTTGTTTCCCATATGCCTAAATAAAAGAGACTTGTTTGAATTGAAAAGTGAAATATCCAATGTTGCATAAGTAAGAATGGAAGTTGGTGGTGGTATATGTGTTTGATTAAATGCATAACTCATGAAATAATTGTTGCATAATATCATTCTCATTCAAGTGTGAGTTGGCTTGCTGTACTAAGACTCTTATCAATAATGAAACAGCCCTTGGTAACGAAAACAGAAAGAAAAGGGAAAGAAAAAGCCAAAATGGCAAGAGAAAAACAAAGAATAAAGGTTGGACACCAATAGCTTGGACCCTAGGACATATGCCTGTGGTGTTCTTGTACTAAGATATGCTTGGATGAGTAAATTCGAAGGGGTATTTTAAAACCCGGTCACTTAGATCAACTGATTTGGGATGACCAATTGAAAATCCACAATAAAGAGCAACTTAGATACAGAACATTTAGTAATCCAAAGAGATGCTGGGCATCAATGATCCTAGGAAGAATTAGTGAGCCATGTGTCTGTGGTGGAAAGATGTTGAGTAAAAAGAAAAAGAAAATAAAGCCAAAGGCTAATACTGCAACATTTGACACCAAACCTCCAAAAGAATAATAAGCTTGTTAAGCATTGTAAACCAAGAAAAGTTAGCAAGGGAGGAATTAAAAAGTGAGTCTTATAACAACAAGTTTGGCAAGCCTTTGAGGAAAGATGTGTATTATGTAGCAGCAACAATAAGTGAGTTGTCATTGTCTGCATAAAGACTCCATAAATCAAGTTCTGCTATATCCCTAATAAGGATATGTGTTCTTTTCTTATTCATGTCATTTACTCTTAGTTTTGATGCTTGCTTGGGGACAAGCAAGATTTAAGTTTGGTGTTGTGATAACAAGTCATCATATACCCATTTTTCAAGCTAATTTCATTTGTTTTGTTAGTCTTTATGCACTTTCTTGCTTCTTAAGTAAGTGATTTGGAGTGAAAATGCACAACTTCTTTAAATCAAGCAACCACCATGAAATTAATGTTAATCCATGAGGCTTAAGCTAATTTTAATTGGATTTTAATTGATTTATAAGCCTCTTGAATTTAGTGATACTTTGAGTGGTTGTTTTGGTTTATTACAGGTGAAGAAAAGAAAAGAAAAGGAAAAGCGTGGCCTAAGAACAAGGGCAGAGCATAATTTTGTGCCTTGGAATCAAGAGGAATAAAATGTTGCTCTGCCCTCCACAAGGGCAGTATCGGGCTCACCAAGGGAGAAATTCAAAGGAAATTGTCTCCAAATGCTTGCCACAAGAGTTGAACACGGGACCATGAGGAAGCTAGGACTTAAGACCCATCACCGTGCCAAGAAACCAAGGAAAATGATGTAGCGTGTGCGTCCGCCCAGGTTTGAACACGGGACTGCATTTTGGAAACACTGCCCTGCCCTCCGCGAGGGCAGGGCAGCATTTTGTTGGTGCACAACTCTGGCGCACCAAGAAGTGAATCTGGCGCACCAAATCACGACCCTGGCAGCACCAGCGCGCACCACACACGATCCTGGCAGCACCATATTTTTCTGCCCTGCCCTCCGCGAGGGCAGGGCAGCATCTTGTGCACCAAGACTCAATTCTGGCGCATCACAGCTTGAATCTGGCAGCACCAAGCACGCACAGTGGCACATTTCTGGCGCACCAATTTTTCCTGCCCTGCCCTCCACGAGGGCAGGGCAGCGTTTTGCGCACCAAGACCGCACCAAGCCGCACCAAGCAAGCACCAACACGCACCAAATCCTGCCCTGCCCTCCACAAGGGCAGGGCAGCCTCCTGGAAGCTATTATTTTGGGCCGAAAAATTCAATTAAAATGCCAATTCAATTCATTTCTTCACCAAATCAAAAGCCCATCCAAATCCCAAAATCCAAGAATAGAAAGTGTATAAATAGAGCAATGACAATGTAACTATAAAGAGTAATAACAAGAGAATACTTACAATGAGATTAGTAAAATCCAAGATCAAAAATGGAAATGGTGCTTTGAATGTAAAACCCTAATAGAAACCCTAGTAGAGATGATAAAAAACTTAGAGAATACTAAAACTAAAAACCTTCTACTCCTACTCCTAAACTATACTAATGATATGCTATGTTCTTTCCTTCATTCCCCCTCCAATATGAGCTAAGAGACTTTAAAAATGGGCCTCCAAAGCCCTCAAATTGCGTGTCATGTGCTTTTTTAATGAAGTCATGCGCGGACACCTGTGCAGACGCACAGGCGTGTGCGTTGATGCGTGAGCATCTTTCCTATCTTTTCCTAGTGAATTTGTATTTAATTTGTTGAGTTTAATCAAGAATTAATTATCTTTTACCCACTATGGATGCTACTTTGAGTCTTGTGCAATTCTGTTTATTTTAGGTAGCATTCGACTGGATTTGATAGAGTTTCTGCAGAAGAAGAGAAGAAGGCGAATGATGCTGTCAACCCTGAACTCTCTGCACACAAACCTAAATAACTCGAGCTACAAAGGTTCAATGGATGTGATTCCAGTGGCGTTTGAAAGCTAACTTCCAGAGCTTTCCAACAATATATAATATAATAGTCCACACTCCTATTCCACCAATTTGACCAAGGCTGAAGGAGATGACCAGTGAGAAGCGACGCGTGCGCGTACCTGACGTGTGCGCGTAATTTGGAAAGTTGCACAGCGACACGTGCGCGTACCTGACGTGTACGCGTAACACACAAAGAAGACCATCGACGTGTACGCGTGACATGCGCCACATGCAGAAAAATGCTGATTGCTATAACTAATTCTGGATTAAATTTAAATTTTATTTTAAAATAGGAAAAGATATTATTTTAATTTTAGAAATTAGATTTTATATTAATTAGGATTAGATATAAAAGAAAAAATTATTCTATTCCAATTTTCATTTCCGCACTTTATAGGTTACCTGAATCCTAGTTTTCACTTTGAATCATGACCAACTCAACCTCTACTGTTAAGATTAGGAGCTCTGTCTATTGTATGGATTGATACTATTATTTTCTATTTTAATTCATGTTTTGATTTATATTTCAAGAATTGTTTTCATTCTTTATCTTATGAATTTGGGTGGAACGAAAGTATGACCCTCTTTCTAATTGAGTTCTTGTATAACTTGGAAAAGCTCTTTACTTGAACAACAGCTTGAAAACAATTTCTCCTAAATTCTAATTATCTGGACTTAACGGGATACGTGACATACAATCCTCTTATATTTGGATAATTAAGATTTTTGTGGCGTAATAACTAGAATTAAACTTCACCCCCTAATTGGAATTAATTGACCAAGGAATTGGTGATTGATGAAAATTAGAGGAGACCAGAAAGGTCTAAGGAATTAGGGTCTAGTCACATATAGTTTGGCATGAATTAATTCTTGCATGATTAAAATAGTTAGTAAGAGAAGTTAATCCAGAAAATAGATAACTCTGAAGCCTTAACTGCCTTCTTCATATTGTTTTCACCTCATTTTATTGCTTGCTCTTTGATTCTCTAAATTACTGTTTAATGCTTTTGAACTCTCAAACACTATTTTCTGCTTGTCTAACTAAGTAAATTAATCAACCATTGTTGCTTAGTCCCTCAATCCTCGTGGGATCGACCCTCACTCACCTGAGGTATTACTTGGTACGACCTGGTGCACTTTCCGGTTAGTTTGTGGTTAGAAATTCCGCACCACCAAGCAAGAAGAATATGAGAAACAATTTGAAAAAATCCAATTCGACAAGTTCAAGCATGTTGAAGCATTCTCAACTTTGGACAATAGAAGGGCAAAGCTACATTCGGACTTGGCAAAACTCCTGACACCTTGAATATCTTTTTGTCAGGCTTTACTTTTTGTAATGGTTTTTATCTTTTCTGGACTTATGCATGTTTGACTTTAATTTAGCTAACAATAATATTGCTTCAAATACTTTCCATTAATGAAGTTAATTATTTTTCTTGACTCGATATCCTTGATTTGATATGCATTTCCAGAATATGACCCTATCACTTGAAAAGGGCCTTCCCAAGTATGAGACCATTTGCCAAGAAATTTTGATTTCTTTTCCATCGGCAAAATAACTTTTAAAACCAACTCGCCCATATTAAAATATTTCTCTCTTATTCAACGATTATAACTTCGAGCAATACTTTCTTTTTGTTGAATTATATTTTCAAGTGCCAATATTCGCTCCGAATCTAATTCATTCAACTCATCAAACATCGCATTCCAATAGTCATCAACCGACAAACTATTTTGCTTTGATACCCTCAAAGTATTCAAATTAATTTCTAATGGTAGTACCGCATCATGGCCATAAACTAATTTGTAGGGTGAAGTACCTGTTGACCCCCTTGGTGAATTTTGATAAGCCCATATTACTTGGCTTAAAGTCTCATGCCACGTTCGAGGTTTATTCCCGATATACTTTTTGATCAAACTTATCAGGATTTTATTCGCTACCTCTACTTGTCCATTAGCCTACGCATAATAAGGGGTTGAGGTAACCATATTAATATTTTTAGAGGGTGCAAAATTTTTAATTCGCTGACCCGTAAACATAGTTCCTTGATTAGTACTTAATGTTTGAGGAATTCCAAATCGATGGATAATATGTTCCTCGATAAAGTCTATTATTTCACTTTGACCAACTTCTATTAGGGGAATTGCTTCAACCCACCTTGTGAAGTAATCAATTGCTACCAAAATAAACTTGTGTTGTTTTGATGAAGGAGGGTGGATCAATCCAATCAAATCTAAAGCCCAACCTCTAAATAACCGTGGTTTTATTATCAAATGCAATTCAGATGTTAGAATATGCTATATCGAACCATGTTTCTGACATTCTGGACAAGCTTTTGCATAATCGATACAAATCATAGATAGCCAATACACATAATTGTGATATAATACCCACTTCATCTTCTTTCTAGCCTGATGGGCACCACATATCCCATTATAGACTTCGCCCAAAGCAATATTTTGATCATCTTGGCCTAAACATCTCGACAAACTTCCATCGATCCCCTTCTTATACAATTCATTGGCCATTATGACAAAATTCATCACCTACAATTTTATTTTTCTTTCGATTGAAACATTGGGATTCTTTAAATACTGAGCAATAGGCTTTCTCCAATCAGTATCTTCCCATTCATCTATACACAAAAATTTTCTTTCATTTGCAGGCACTAAAAGTTGATGGATACTAGTCAATTTTTTAAGAGTTTCTGTACCGATTCTATATTTAGAAGCAATTTGGGCTAACTCATTAGCAATTTCATTATGGATCCTGGGGATATGAACCAAAGAAACTTTTCAAAAGGAGGTTAACAACTCCGAAGCAGTTGCTAAATACTTTTACAATCTCTCATTATTGCATTTAAACTCATTCGATAACTGCTTTAGAACTAACTGAGAATTCCCTAATATTTGAACTTCCAAAACCCCTTTACTAATTAATATTTCTAGACCCAAAATCAAAGCTTCATACTCTGCCACATTATTTGAGCAAGTATATTTTAATTCAAATAAGAATTCTGATGGAAATCCCTCTAGTGAGATGATAAGAATTCCAACCCCTGCACCATCTTTATGCTTCGATCCATCAAAATATAACTTCCAATAGTCGATGTCAATGTCGATTACATTTGCCCCCTGGTCATTCAGATCTTTCGAATTACTTACGAGAAATTCTGCAATGACTTGACCTTTGACGGCCTTAGCTAGGACGTATTGTAAATCAAACTCTGTCAAGGATAGCATCCATTTTCCTAGACGTCCTCGCAACATCAGAAAACTTAACATGTATTTGATGAGATCAGTTTGTGCTATAACCTTCACCGATTTAGCCACCATATAACATTTAAGTTTCATACAGGCATAATATAAAGACAAACATAATTTCTCTATCAGTTAGAACTCGACTAAGGTAATAAACAGCCCGCTCATGCCCATTCTCATCATCTTGAGCTAACATACACCCAATCGTGTTCATAGATGCTGCAATGTATAATTTTAAGGGCTCATGTGGACGAACATTTGCTATAATCGGATTCGGAGCCTTAGACAAATAAGCCTTAATCGAATCGAATGCTAATTGATGCTCATTTGTCCATTCAAACTATGAATCATTCTTTAGTTTCACTAAAGGTGCAAACACTCGAGTTCGATCGGAAAGATTCGAAATGGACCTTCTGAGATAATTTACCTTACCTAATAATGATTGCACTTCTTTTTTTGATTTAGGTGCATACAATGCTAATATTGCATCCGCCTTATTTTTATCGATTGCAATTCCTTTTTTATGAACTACAAAACCCAAAAAATTTCCAGCCGATACCCCAAAAGAACATTTTAAAGGGTTCATTTTTAATCCCTTCTTCCTTATGGTGACAAATGCTTTTCTTAAGTGATAAATGTGTTGACTCACTGAAATCGATTTGACCATGACGTCATCGATATACACCTCCATAAATTTTCCAATAAACTCATGGAAAAAAGCATTCATTGCTCGCTGGTATGTTGCACCTGCATTCTTTAAACCAAAAGGCATAACTACCCATTCATATGTGCCTAATGCCCCAGGACAACGGAAAGTAATTTTGGACACATCATCTTCTGCAATGAAGATTTGGTTATATCCTGAATAACCGTCCATAAAACTTAAGATTTTATTTCCTGCTGCAGAATCAATCAACATATCTGCAATTGGCATAAAGCATTCATCTTTAGGAATAACATTATTTAAATCTCGAAAATCAAGGCATACTCTTAACTTCCCATTTTTCTTCATCACAGGGACAATATTCAAAACCCACTCAACATAGCGTGTAGTTCGAGTAAATTTCACTTTAATCAAGTGTTCTATTTCTTCTTTAATATTTTCATTGATTTCTGGAGAAAAATGTCGTGGAGTTTGCTTCACAGGTCTAGCATTTGATTTTAATGCTAATCGATATTCCACAAGAGAATGATCGAGACCAGGCATCTCATAATAATCCCAAGCAAAACAATCTTTAAACTCATGTAAAAGATGAAAAAGTTCAGTTCGAAAAGGATCAACAAGACCCTTGCAAATGTAAGTTATTTGAACATCATCAGGGGTCCCCAAATTAATTTCCTCTAAGGGGTCCTGAGATTCAAATCCCTTAAAATGCTCCTCATCTTTTACAAAATATTTTTCAAAACCCAAAGGTTCCAAACCATAGATGCAGTCGAAGGTGAAATCAACAATTTCATTAGAAATAGAATAAACTGGATCATTTACTTTACTGATGGTATTTCGATTTTCAACACAATGCTCCTCTGCTATTAAATGAGTAGTTTGGCTTATAGCATTACTTTCATTACATCAAAAGGGAACATGTAAATAATGATTAAACTCGACTGAAGATATCGAATCAATACAAGTATCATTAAAAGAACTTCTAATCCTATGTGATTCTACTTCATCAGAAGAATCATCTTTATTTCCTACAGAAAGATAATTATTTAAATAATTATGCAAAGTTACCAAGTAGTCAGAAACTTCCTCAACCTGGTCCATAGGACAATCTTCAAGAGAGACAATCCCAGCCAGTTGGAGTGAAATTCAACTCTGGGTAGCGCAACTTCATGGACAAACCTTCCGAGGACAAGTAACAACCTTCACAATTATAAGAGTTTAGTGTTCTGTCGATATTCAGAGGTTTCAACTTAGGATTATACATCCTGAAATCAACGTGCAGCAGTTCGACATAGAGGCTCAAATCTACCTTTATGACTTTAGGCTTGCCATCCTTTGACCAAAGAAGCATGCTTTGATGCACAGTAGAAGGTACAGTCCCTACACCGTGAATCCAATCTCGCCCCAACAAAGCATTGTAACTTGTCTTTGATGGAACCACCACGAACATAGTGTTTCGTTTGGATGATCCAACCTTCACAGTCAAAGTAACCAGCACTTTCGCTGGAGTTGAAGCCCCACTAAAATCAGTTATAGCAATGTTTGTGGGGACTAAATCACCAGGATGCTTTCCAACCTTCATTAGCATCCTCTCAGGCAACAGACTGATTGCCGCCCCACCATCGATCAAGACTTTGTTTACTTTAATCCCACTCAAAGTAGTGGTTATATGAAGTAGGTGGAGATGAGACATTTGTTTTTCAGTAGGCCGAAGAAAATACCCCGGCTCATCTTCAATTCAAATGAAGGAAAAAGCTTCCTCATCTTCCATATCATAGTCTTCTTCTGGGTCACCTTCATATTCCCCTAGATACTCAGTCAGAATGATCGAAATCGTTTCGATCATATTATCATCTCCTTCTTCAAAGTATTCTTCATCGACATCAACTTCTTTGCCTTTGTCGACCCCTGAAGACCGGGCTATCTTTTTGCCCTTTTTCATCTTTACAGGAGATGTGATTCCCTTTGGACAAGTCTCTCCATCAGAAAAAAAATACAATTCGGGAATGCACAGAAGGGATTACCCCTTTGCTTACTTCCACTTGAAGCTTCTTATTTTGATTAAAGTTTCTCCTGCCTACTCTGCCTCTCGAATACCCTCTGGCTCGACCACAATAATAGGGATATTGATTTCGAGGAGGTCCCCAATATCCCTACTGTGGGTTACGTCGATAAAGAGCATCCCGCTTTTGGAACTCCTCACAGTTTCGAATCCATTGAACACTTATAACCTGGGAACGGCTCAAAGGTGCAACTACATTTTGTTGAGGAGCCTTAGAACTCTGACCCTCAACACGCCGAATCGGTTGTCTCTGGCGCACCTGCTCTTCTCTATGAGCCAATTATTTCTTCATTCTTTCCTTTTCAAAAATTGCCACTGCTTCGGCATCAAAAATAGCATTACACCGTGGACACATAGATACGTCCCGGTCTTTAATCTTTTGCTGAACTAGAAAGTCTAACAATCCATCTCCCACCCGGGGATACACCGATCTAACTTGTGACTCAAAATCATCAAGAGCCACATCAAAATCATAGGACATGCCATCTATATTTACTCCGAAACATGGCTCAACAAAATTGGCATCAACATCGAAGGGACCGACATCAACCTTCATTTCCTTCTTGCCATCATCGAATTTCAACCGTCCTTCCATTATTGCTTTCTGAATTAAGTCCCTGAAACGAATACAACTGTTAGTCGAATGGCTGGTTGCTTGGTGAAACTTGCCACAAGGTTTCCCTTTTAAATCTTTCACCGAAAGTAAAGTTCTACCCTCAGGCAGAATTAATTGTTTATCTTTAAGCAACACATCAAAAATATGATCAAATTTCGAAATATCAAAATTGTATTTCTATCCATATTTTAGTTTTGAATCATTCGACTTTTCATTACTAGGAAGCTTTCTAAGTAAAGAACAAACATACGGAGGGCCTTTTTTAAGTTTAGCCAAATCGACCTCTGTTTCAAATCGAGTTCCTCCTTTGAGGACTCCATAGTCACATAAGCAACTTTCTCTTTTCGAGTGAACGGTTTACTCTTTGATCGTTGCTCACTCCTATGTTTCTCCTTCTCCTTTTTCATGGGTTCAGTCTGACGAACTTTTTCAGCCAAATGAGCTAAATCAGAGATATGCACATTAAGTAACTTTCTGCGCATATAGAATTGATGAGCGGATAATTTATACACTTTTTGGTACTGTTTTTACATAGTTTTTAGTATATTTTAGTTATTTTTATTATATTTTTATTAGTTTTTATGCAAAAAATCACATTTCTGGACTTTATTATGAGTTTGTGTATTTTTCTATAATTTTAGGTATTTTCTAGCTAAAATTGAGGGACCTGAACAAAAATCTGATTCAGAGGCTGAGAAAGGACTACAGATGTTGTTAGATTCTGACTCTTCTGCACTCAAAGTGGATTTTCTAGAGTTATAGAATCTTAATTGGCGTGCTCTCAATTGCGTTGGAAAGTAGACATCTTGGGATTTCCAGAAATATATAATAATCTATGCTTTGCCTGAGATTTGATGGCCCAAACTGGCATTAAACACCAGCTAGAGACCGTTTTCTGGCATAAAACGCCAGAACTGGCACACTTCTTGGCGTTAAACGCCCATTTTGGCACCCAGGGTGGCGTTTAACTCCAATTTGAGGTATATGCCCGTGAAAGCTTGAAAGCTCAGCCGAAACACTCACCAAGTGGGCCCCGGAAGTGGATTTCTGCACTATCTGCACTTAGTTACTCATTTTCTGTAAACCTAAGTTACTAGTTTAGTATAAAAACTACTTTTAGACATTCATTTTGCAACTCATGACATTTTACATTTCATATTGTATCTTCTACGGCATGAGTCTCTAAACCCATAGGTGGGGGTGAGGAGCTCTGCTGTGTCTCAATGAATTAATGCAATTACTATTGTTTTCTATTCAATCACGCTTGATTCTGTTCTAAGATACTCACTCGTACTTTAATATAGAGGATATGATGATCCGTGACACTCATCAACATTCTCAAATTTATGAACACGTGCTTGACAACCACTTTCGTTCTACCTGAGCTCAATGTAGTCATTGGGCGACAGCTTGAGTGCGTATCTCTTGGGTCTCTAATCCGCGGACCGAGTCCGTAAGGTTAGAACCTTCGTGGTAGAGGCTAGAACCAATTGGCAGCATTCCTGAGATTCGGAAAGTGTAAACCTTGTCTGTGGTATTCAGAGAAGGATCTGGAACGGGATGACTGTGACGAGCTTCAAACTCACGAATGTTGGGTGCAGTGACAGTGCGCAAAAGGATAGAGAGATCCTATTCTGACACAAGTGAGAACCGACAGATGATTAGCCGTGCGGTATCTATACTTGGTATTTTTCATCCGAGACGAGAGATCCGACAGTTGATTAGCTGTACAGAAATCGTACCTGGTATTTTTCATCCGAGAGGATGGATGGTAGCCATTGACAACGGTGATCCACCAACATACAGCTTGCCATAGAAGGAAGCCGTGCGTGTTTGGAGAAGAAGACAGTAAGAAAACAGAGATTCAGACGACATAGCATCTCCGGAACTTAAACCTGTTCCTCATTACTGAATCACAAGTACCATTGATCTTATGTTTTTTACTTTTCAAAAACAAAATATTTTTTATAATTAATCTCCTGACTAAGATTTACAAGATAATAATAGCTTGCTTCAAGCCGGTAATCTCCGTGGGATCGACCCTTACTCACGTAAGGTATTACTTGGACGACCTAGTGCACTTGCTGGTTAGTTTTGCGGAGTTGTGAAAAGTGTGATCACAATTTCGTGCACCAAGTTTTTGGCGCCGTTGCTGGGGATTGTTCGAGTTTGAACAACTGACGGTTCATCTTGTTACTTAGATTAGGAAAAATTTATCTTTTTGGTTTAGAGTCACTAAATTTGAGTCTTTTATTTTCTTTTCAAAAATCTTATTTTTCTTTATTAATTTTTAATTTTTCTTTGAGTTTTTTATTATTGTTTTTGTTAAAATTTTAAAATCTTTGTTTTCTTTTTCTAGATTTTTTTCAAAATTTTTAATAAATAAATAATAACCAATAAACTAATAATTGAGTCTTCTATTTGAGTTGAGTTTCATGTTTTAAGTTTGGTGTCAATTGCATGTTTTTATTTTCCTAAAGATTTCCAAAATTTGTTCTTGGTGTTCATCTTGATCTTCAAAGTGTTCTTGGTGTTCATCTTGACATTCAAAGTTTTCTTATTTGTTTTCTTTGTTTTGATCTAAAATTTCTAAGTTTGGTGTCATTTTATTATTTTTCTCTCTCCTCTTTAAATTAAAAAATATCTTTTCCTTGATTTACTCATCATTTTTGAATTCCTTAGGTTGAATTAGGCAAAATTTTTAAAATTTGGTAGTTTCTTGTTAGTCAAGTTAAATTTTCAATTTTAAAAACTTATCTTTCTAAATCTTTTTCAAAACAAATTCTTTTTCAATTTTCTTTTTTATATTTTTTGAAAATCTTTTAGAAAATTTTTCAAAATCTTTCTCTTTTTATTTATAATTTTCGAAATACTTGTCTTATTTTACTATTTTGATTGAAAAATTTTCAGTTTCGTGTTTCCTTGTTAAGAAAGTTCCGATCTTTAAAATTTTAAAATCATATCTTTTTCAAATTTTCTCTTTTATTTATTTTCTTACAAGTATCTTTAATTTTAAGACATATCTTTTTCAAAACTTCCTAACCAATTTCTCTCTCTTCATTTTTCGAAAATCCTCACCCACAATTTTTTAAATCTTTTTAATTAATTAATTATTTTAATTTTCAATTTTCTTTTAATTTTTGAACTTATATTTGATTTTTCATTTATTTTATTTATTTTATTTTCTTTTAATTTTGGTATTCAAAAATAAATAAATAAATAAAAGAATAAAATTTTTATTTACAATCCATATCATCTCCCTTTCTCCATCATGGACCTAAGTAGAAATGAACAGTTAAGAAGGACTCTGGAGTCATATGCTAACCCCACTACTGCTTCATATGGGAGTAGTATCTGTATACTCCCCATCAGAGCTAGCAACTTTGAGCTAAACCCTCAGCTCATTATCATGGTGCAGCAAAATTGCCAATATTCCGATCTTCTATAGGAAGAACCTACTGAGTTTCTGGCACAATTCTTATAAATTACTGACACAGTACGTAATAAGGAAGTAGATCAGGATGTCTACTGATTATTATTGTTTCTATTTGTTATAAAAAGATCAAGCTAGGAGGTGGTTAAATAACCAACCCACAGCAAGCATAAGAACATAAAAACAGTTATCAGACAAATTCCTGAATTAATATTTCCCTCCAGAAAGGATGACACAGCTGAGACTAGACATCCAAGGCTTTAAACAAGAGGATAATGAATCACTTTATAATGCGTGGGAGAGGTACAGAGGGATGCTAAGGAAATGCCCCTCTGAAATGTTTTCAGAATGGGTGCAGTTAGACATCTTCTACTACGGGCTTACAGAAAAGGCCTAGATGTCTCTAGACCACTCAACTGGTGGATTATACACATGAGAAAGACAATTGAAGAGGCTCAAGAGATCATTGATACAATTGCTAGAAATCAGCATCTTTACTTAAGTAGTGAGTCCTCCATGAAAGAAGAGGCTAAAGCAGTATCCACTGAACTTAGTCCTCCAGAACAAGTTGTTGAACTCAATCAGCAATTGCTTTTTATAATAAAACAGTTAGCAGAATTTAAAGAGATGCTACAAGACACTAAAAATGCTAACAAGAATATAAAATCACAATTGGATCAGACAATACAGCAGTTATCTAAACAGATAACAGAAGAGTGCCAAACTGTTTATTTAAGGAGTGGGAAGACATTGAATGTTTCAACTCGAGGTAGCAGGAAGTCAAGAAAGGAACAACTGACAGAGTATAACCAACCCACTGCCCAAAATCTCTCTGAGGACAGTAAGAGCCCAGAGAAGAATGATTCTGACGTTTAAACGCCAGAAAAGGGTGAAAAAAGTGGCGTTAAACGCCAGTGGATGGCCAATTCTGGCATCCAAACGCTAGAAAAGGGTGGCAATCTGGTGTTAAACGCCCATACAGCACCCAATTTTGGCATTCAAACGCCAATGGGGAATCAGACTAACAACCCCCTAGGTAGGCTTCTCCAACCATTTCTGTAGGAAGTAAATCTGCAGCAACTAAGGTTGAATACTATAAAGCTAAGATGCCTTATCCTCAGAAACTCCACCAAGAGGAACAGGATAAACAATTTGCCCACTTTGCAGACTATCTCAGGACTCTTGAAATAAAGATTCCATTTGCAGAGGCACTTGAGCAAATATCCTCTTATGCTAAGTTCATGAAAGAGATCTTAAGTGATAAAAAGGATTGGAGAGAAGTTGAAAAGTTTTTCCTCACTGAAGAATACAGTGCAGTCATTATGAAAAGCTTACCAGAGAAGCTTAAAGATCCTAGAAGCTTTATGATACCATGCAAATTAGAGGATGCTTGTACCAAGACAGCTTTATGTGATCTTGGGGCAAGTATCAACCTGCTACCTGCATCCACTATCAAAAAGCTTGGTTTGATTGATGAAGTTAAACCAACCTGGATATGCCTCCAACTTGCTGATGGCTCCACTAAAATTCCATCAGGAGTAATTTAGGACATGATTGTCAAGGTTGGGCCATTTGCCTTTCCCACTGACTTTGTGGTGCTGGAAATGGAGGAGCACAAGAGTGCAACTTTCATTCTAGGAAGACCTTTCCTAGAAACTGGATGAACCCTCATTCATGTCCAAAAAGGGGAGGTGACCCTGAGAGTCAATGAGGATGAGTTTAAGTTGAATGCTGTCAAAGCTATGCAGCATCTAGACACCCCAAACAACTGCATCAGCATTGATATTGTTGACTCTCTGGTGGAAGAGGTCAATATGACTGAGAGTCTCAAATTAGAGCTAGAGGACATTTTTAAAGATGTTCAGCCTAATCTGGAGGAACCAGAGAAAACAAAATAACCTCTGAAAACTCCTCAGGAAAAGGAGAAGCCTCCTAAACCCAAGCTCAAACCACTACCACCATCACTGAAATATGCATTTCTGGGAGAGGATAACACTTTTTTTCGTGATCATAAGCTCTGCTTTAGAGCCACAAGAAGAGAAAGCACTAATTCAGGTGCTAAGGACACACAAGACAACTCTTGGGTGGTCCATAAGTGATCTTAAGGGCATTAGCCCAGCCAGATGCATGCACAAGATCTTATTGGAGGATGATGCTAAGCTAGTGGTTCAACCACAGAAGCGGCTAAATCCAACCATGAAGAAGGTGGTGCAGAAAGAGGTCACTAAGTTACTAGAGGCTGGGATTATTTATCTTATTTCTGATAGTCCCTGGGTGAGCCCTGTCCAAGTTGTCCCCAAGAAGGGAGGAATGACAGTGGTTCATAATAAAAAGAATGAAATGGTTCCTATAAGAACAGTTACAGGGTGGCGTATGTGTATTGACTACAGAAGGCTCAATACAGCCACCAGAAAGGATCATTTTCCTTTACCATTCATAGACCAGATGCTAGAGAGACTAGCAGGTCATGAATACTACTGCTTTTTGGATGGCTATTTAGGTTACAACCAAATTGCAGTAGATCCTCAGGATCAAGAGAAAACAGCATTCACATGTCTATGAAGAGAGGATTTTTGTGTGGTCTAAAATTCAGAATAAATTCCCATTGCAAGTATAGTTTCTAAACCAACAAAAGTCCTTTCTTACAAACGTTTTGGTTGTCACAAGTAACAAACCCCTAAATAAATTGATAATCGAAGTATTTAAACCTCGGGTCGTCTTCTCAAGGAATTGCAAGGAGGTATGTTCTTGTTATTGGTTATGAAGATTGTAAATCGGGGTTTTAAAGATGAGGAACAAGTAATTTAAATGGGAGGTAAAATAAATAAATAACTGTAAAATAAACTTTTGGCGAGGTATGAGAAATTGGAAGTCCTATCCTAGTTATCCTTATCAATGATAATGAAAATTGAATCTTAATTCCACTTAGTTAACCTTTGCTAGTGCAAGGGAAGGTTAAGTGACTAATTAGTTTGATCTTCAAATCCTAGTTAATTTCTAGAAAAAGATTGGGATTATAGAAGTTCAAGCTAATTAGCAAAGATAGCGATTATCGATCACGTTGAGTCTAATAACTCCTGAGTTACTGATTTTTTAACCAAGACCAAAAGGAAAAAAGTAAATCTACTGGAATAAAAATGTCTTCGGATTGGGAGCAACAGTAACATAAATAAAAGAGAGTAATAATAAACTGAAATACCTCAAAATCATGAATTGATAAAGATATCAAATGTAACATGGGCAGTTATAGCCAAATAAAGAAATTGAGTTTAACATAGAAATCCATAAACTAAATTGAGAAAACAAATAAAAGGAACATTGAACCTGTAATTGAAGAAGATGAAAATATTCCTAATTTTTAAAAATCCTAATCCTAATACCTAAGAGAGAGGAGAGAACCTCCCTCACTAAAAACTACATCTAAACTATGAAAAGTGCTTTTTGAAATTCACCCTCTGATTGTTCACTTCATTCCTCCACTTTACAGCCCTTGGTCTGTGTTCTTTGGGCTTGGATCTGGGCCAAAAAGAGCCCATAAACTGCTAGGAACGAGATCTGTAATTTCTGGTGCGTGGCCTCTGTCAGGCGTCCGCGTGGGTCACACGGTCGCGTCCTTTGGAGTTTTCCTTATCGCACGGTCGCTTCAGTCATGCGTCCGCATCATATGCGTTTCGCTTATGGCGCGCGATCGCGTCAATCACGCGGTCGCGTCACTGCCATTTCGTGCTGGCATGCGGCCGCGTCGTCCATGCGTTGGCGTCGCTGCCAGTTTCTTCAAAAACTCCATTTTGCGCTTTCCTTCCATTTTTGTATGTCTCCTTTCCATCCTTTAAATCATTCCTGCCTTAGAAGATCTGAAAATACTTAACACACAAGTCACGGCATCGAATGGCAATAAAAGGTAATTAAAATTAATATTTTTAAAACCTAGGAAACATGTTTTTCACATACATCACATAATAAGGAAGGGAAAGTAAAACCATGCAATTTCACATGAATAAGTGGGTGAAAGATTGAATAATTCACTTAAATTCAGCACAAAATATATCATAAAATATGGGTTTATCAGTCCATCTGGAGTATTTGCCTACAGAAGGATGCCATTTGGTATGTGCAATACACCTGCAACCTTTCAGAGGTGCATGCTCTCCATCTTTCCTGATATGGTAGAGAAATTTTTGAAAGTCTTCATGGATGACTTCTCAGTGTTTGGAGACTCATTCAGCTCCTATCTTGACCATCTAGCACTTGTTCTGAAAAGGTGCCAAGAGACTAACCTGATTTTAAACTGGGAGAAATGTCACTTCATGGTGACTGAAAGAATTGTTATTGGGCACAAAATTTTGAACAAGGGAATAGAGGTGGATGAAGCTAAGGTAGAGGTAATTGAAAAATTACCACCAGCTGCCAATGTTAAGGCAATCAGAAGCTTTCTGGGGCACGCAGGATTCTATAGGAGGTTTATAAAGGATTTTTCAAAAATTGCAAAACCTCTGAGCAATCTGCTAGCTGCTGACACACCATTTGTCTTTGACACAGAGTGTCTGTAGGCGTTTGAGACTCTAAAAGCTAAGCTGGTCACAGTACCAGTCATTTCTGCACCAAAATGGACATTATCATTCGAACTAATGTGTGATGCCAGTGACCATGCCATTGGTGCAGTATTGGGACAGAGGCATGACAAGCTTCTGCATGTCATTTATTATGCTAGCCGTGTTTTAAATGATGCACAGAAGAATTATACAACCACAGAAAAGGAGTTGCTTGCAGTGGTTTATGCCATTGACAAGTTCAGATCCTATTTAGTAGGATCAAAAGTGATTGTGTACACTGACCATGCTGCTCTAAAATATCTCCTCACAAAGCAGGATTCAAAACCCAGACTCATAAGATGGGTGTTGCTTCTGCAAGAGTTTGATATAGAAATAAGAGACAGAAAAGGGACATAGAACCAAATAGCTGATCACCTGTCCCGGATAGAACCAGTAGCAGGAGCGTCCCTCCCTCCTACTAAGATCTCTGAAACCTTTCTGGATGAGCAACTCTTTGCCATTTAGGAAGTACCGTAGTTTGCAGACATTGCAAATTATAAAGCTGTGAGATTCATTCCCAAAGAGTACAACAGGCAACAAACAAAAAAATTGATTTCTGATGCAAAGTACTACTTGTGGGATGAACCATATCTCTTTAAGAAGTGTGCAGACGGAGTAATCCGTAGATGTGTGCCTAGAGAAGAGGCACAGAAGATCCTATGGCATTGCCATGGATCACAATATGGAAGACATTTCGGAGGTGAGCGAACAGCCACAAAAGTTCTGCAATGTGGCTTCTACTGGCCTACTCTCTATAGAGACTCCCAAGAGTTTTTACGTAACTGTGACAGTTGCCAGAGAGTTGGTAATCTATCTCACGGTTATGCCATACCTCAGCAAGAGATCTTAGAGATTGAGTTGTTTGATGTATGGGGTATTGAATTCATGGGGCCTTTTCCATCATCATATTCAAACACGTGTATTCTGGTGGCAGTAGACTATGTATCTAAATGGGTAGAGGCAATTGCAACACCCACTAATGATACTAAGACAGTGATGAAGTTCCTCCAAAAGCATATCTTCAGCAGGTTCGGTGTCCCTAGGATACTGATCAATGATGGAGGCACTCATTTATGCAATAAATAGCTTGACTCTGCTCTGGTCCGAGATGGAATTAACCACAAAGTGGCAACTCTATATCATCCACAGACAAATGTGCAGGCTGAAGTCTCAAATAGAGAACTAAAACGAATCCTGGAACGGACTGTAAGTATCCGTAGAAAAGATTGGGCAAAAATTCTGGATGATGCTTGATGAGCGGATAATTTGTATACTTTTTGGCATTGTTTTTAGTATGTTTTTGATATGATCTAGTTAGTTTTTAGTATATTTTTATTAGTTTTTAGTTAAAATTCACTTTTCTAGACTTTACTATGAGTTTGTGTGTTTTTCTCTGATTTCAGGTATTTTCTGGCTGAAATTGAGGGACCTGAGCAAAAATCTGATTCAGAGACCAAAAAGGACTGCAGATGCTGTTGGATTCTGACCTCCCTGCACTCGAAGTGGATTTTCTGGAGCTACAGAAGCCCAATTGGCGCGCTCTCAACGGCGTTGGAAAGTAGACATTCTGGGCTTTCCAGCAATATATGATAGTCCATACTTTGCCCAAGAGTTGATGGCCCAAACCGGCGTTCAAAGTCACCTCAAGAAATCCCAGCGTTAAACGCTGGAACTGGCACCCAAATGGGAGTTAAACGCCCAAACTGGCACCAAAGCTGGCGTTTAACTCCAAGA
>NC_029775.3:12640702-12640863 GCF_000817695.3 Arachis duranensis
GAACCTGAAAGGACCTTGAAGAGAAAGCTCAGAGGAGCCAAAGCACAACTCTCTTTAGAGCACCTGACCGAATTCTTCAGAGAAGAAGAACACATGGCAGCCGAAAACAACAACAATGCCAACAATGCAAGGAAGGTGCTGGGTGACTTTACTGCACCTAC
>NC_029775.3:12641037-12641656 GCF_000817695.3 Arachis duranensis
TTAGCTGAGTTCTTGCAAATCTGTGACACTGTTAAGACTAATGGGGTTGACCCTGAGGTCTACAGACTTATGCTATTCCCTTTTGTTGTAAGAGACAGAGCTAGAACATGTTTGGACTCTCAACCTAAAGAAAGCCTGGACTCTTGGGAAAAGCTAGTCAATGCCTTCTTGGCAAAGTTCTTTCCACCTCAAAAATTGAGTAAGCTTAGAGTGGAAGTCCAAACCTTCAGACAGAAGGAAGGAGAATCCCTCTATGAAACTTGGGAAAGATACAAACAATTAATAAGAAAGTGTCCTTCTGACATGCTTTCTGAATGGAGCATCATAGGTATTTTCTATGATGGTCTCTCTGAACTGTCCAAGATGTCTTTGGATAGCTCTGCTGGAGGCTCTCTTCATTTGAAGAAGACGCCCGCAGAAGCTCAAGAACTGATTGAAATGGTTGCAAATAACCAATTCATGTACACTTCTGAAAGAAATCCTGTGAACAATGGGACTAGTCAGAAGAAAGAAGTTCTTGAGATTGACACTCTGAATACCATACTGGCTCAGAATAAAATATTGACTCAAAAAGTCAATATGATTTCTCAAAGTCTGTCTGGAATGCAAAATGCACCAA
>NC_029775.3:12642570-12643423 GCF_000817695.3 Arachis duranensis
AGTATTCTTCCTCTGAAGAGGATGAGTATGTCACTGAAGAGCAAGTTGCTAATTACCTTGGAGCAATCATGAAGCTGAATGACAAGTTATTTGGAAATGAGACTTGGGAGGATAAACTCCCTTTGCTCACCAAAGAACTGGATGACTTGTCTAGGCAGACACTGCCTCAAAAGAGACAGGATCTTGGGAAGTTTTCTATACCTTGTACCATAGGCACCATGACCTTCAAGAAGACCTTGTGTGACTTAGGGTCAAGTGTAAACCTTATGCCCCTCTCTGTAATGGAGAAGTTAGGGATCTTTGAGGTGCAAGCTGCAAAAATCTCACTAGAGATGGCAGACAACTCAAGAAAACAAGCCTATGGACTTGTAGAGGATGTTCTGGTAAAGGTTGAAAACCATTACATCCCTACTGATTTCATAGTCCTAGAGACTGGGAAGTGCATGGATGAAACCATCATCCTTGGCAGACCCTTCCTAGCCACAGCAAGGGCTGTGATTGATGTTGATAGAGGAGAGTTGATCATTCAAGTGAATGAAGAATCCTTTGTGTTTAAGGCTCAAGGATATCCCTCTATCAAACTCTAAAGTTTGGTGTTGGGAGGCCAGAACCAACTTCTAAGTTTGGTGTTGAACCCCCACATTCAAACTCTATGTTTGGTGTTGGGAGGTTCCAACATGGCTCTGAGTATTTCTGAGGCTCCATGAGAAGCCCTCTGTCAAGCTAATGACATTAAAGAAGCGCTTGTTGGGAGGCAACCCAATGTTTTATGCTTAATTATTTTCTTTTGTTATTTTATCTTTTTTGTAGGTTGATGATCATAAGAAGTCACAAAAACAATGAAAAAAGCAAA
>NC_029775.3:12647182-12669333 GCF_000817695.3 Arachis duranensis
TGTTATTTTCGTTCATCACCATTACTATTTGAGTTTGCCTGACTAAGATTTACAAGATGACCATAGCTTGCTTCAATACTAACAATCTCCGTGGGATCGACCCTTACTCGCGTAAGGTTTATTACTTGGACGACCCAGTGCACTTGCTGGTTAGTTGTGCGAAGTTGTGTAATGCCATGGTATTGAGCTACCACGTTTTTGGAGCCATTACCGGGGATTATGAGAGTTGTGAAAAAGTATTGTTCACAATTTCGCGCACCAAGTTTTTGGCGCCGTTGCCGGGGATTGTTCAAGTTTTGAGCAAGCTTTTGGTAACATCAGTGCCAAGATCCGGCAACAACACCAAGTTTTTGGCGTTATTGCCAGGGATTGTTCAAGTTTGGACAACTGACGGTTCATCTTGTTGCTTAGATTAGGTATTTATTTTTTTTTCGAAATTCTTGAAGATGAATTCTAGAGTTTCATGATGATTTGTTGAAATCTGGCTGGCTGAGAAGCCATGTCTAATCTCATTGCTCTGTGGGAATACAGAATTGCATTCAAGACTCCTATAGGAACCTCTCCATACCAGCTGGTGTATGGAAAAGCCTGTCATCTGCCAGTGAAACTAGAACACAAGGCCTACTGGGTGACCAGATTCCTAAACCTTGATACTAAGGTGGCTGGAGAGAAGAGATTACTCCAGTTGAATGAGCTAGAGGAGTTCAAACTCAATGCTTTTGAAAATGCTAAAATTTACAAGGAGAAAGCAAAAAGGTGGCATGATAGAAAGCTGTCATCTAGAGTCTTTGAGCCAGGACAGAAGGTTCTGCTGTTTAACTCTAGGCTCAGATGGTTCCCTGGAAAATTGAAATCCAGGTGGAAGGGACCATATGTGATTACAAGTATGTCACCATATGGATATGTAGAGCTTCAGGATATTGACTCTGACAAAAAGTTCATTGTTAATGGACAGAGAGTCAAACATTATCTTGAAGGCAATGTTGAGCAAGAGTGCTCAAAACTTAGACTAAATTAAAAGCTCAGTAAAAGTCCAGCTAAAGACAGTAAAGAAGCACTTATTGGGAGGTAACCCAATCTTATTTATCTATGTTAATTACTTTTTCATTTCATGTCCCATTGTTAGTCTATGTTTTCTTTAGGTTGATGATCATGTGGAGTCATAAAAATAGCTGCAGAATTAAAGCGAAATAAAAAACAGCATAAAAAATAGCACACCCTGGAGGACATGCTTATTGGCGTTTAAACGCCAGTAAAGATAGCAGAATGGGCATTTAACACCCATGCAGGCATCATTCTGAGCGTTAAACACCAGAATGGGCAGCATTCTTGGCGTTTAACGCTAGAAATAGCAGCATTCTGGGTGTTCAAAAAAACACCCAGTAATGAAGAATTCCTGGCGTTTAACGCCAGTCAGGGTATCTGGCTGGGCGTTAAACGCCCAAAGAGGCAGTCCAGTGGGCGTTAAATGTCAGAATGGATAGCATTCTGGGCGTTTAACGCCAGGATAACACAAGGGAGGTAATTTTGTTTCCAATTCGATTTTTTTTCAATTTTTCATGTTTTAATTCATATTTTTTTTGCATCAAACATATTTTAAACGTTCATCTTTCAATTTCTATTTTCAAAAATTAATAATCTTTCTACTTCTTTTTAATTTTTTTTCTTTTCAATTTCTTCCAAAACGTTTTCAAAACTTACATATCTTTTCAAATTCTTTTCAACTCTTTTTAATTTTTCTTGTATACCGTAATAAGTTTTCAAAATTAATTGCATCATTCTTCTTCTACTCCCTTCTTCTTGTTTTGCTCGAGGACGAGCAAGGCTTTTAAGTTTTTTGTGGAAAAGCTCAGCTTTTTGCTTCCCATAACCATTAATGGCACCTAAGGTCAGCGAAACCTCTAGGAAGAGGAGCAACAAAGGCAAGGAAAAGACATAGAGGAGCTCAAGAACTCCATTGGTTCTTCAAGAGGAAGAGGAAGCCACTATCACTAAGGTGGACCTGTTCTTTAATCTCCTTGTTTATTTTCTTTTCTGTTTTCATTTTTTATGCTTTATGTTTTGACTATGTTTGTGTCTTCATTACATGATCATTAGTGTTTAGAGTCTATGTCCTAAAGCTATAAATGATTCCATGAATCTCTCACCTTTCTCAAATGAAAAGTGTTTTTAATTGCAAAAGAACAAGAAGTGCATAATTTCGAAATTGATCTTGAAATTAGTTTAATTATTTTGATGTGGTGCCAATACTTTTTGTCTTCTGAATGAATGCTCGAACAGTGCATATTTTTTATAGTGAAGTTTATGAATGTTAAAATTGTTGGCTCTTGAAAGAATAATGAAAAAAAGAGAAATGTTATTGATAATCTGAAAAATCATAAAATTGATTCTTGAAGCAAGAAAAAGCAGTGAAAAACACAAAAAATAAAGAAAAATAAAGAAAAAGAAAGAAAAAGAAAAAGCAAGCAGAAAAAGCCAATAACCCTTTAAACTAAAAGGCAAGGGTAAAAAGGATCCAAGGCTTTGAGCATTAATGGATAGGAGAGCCCAAAGAAATAAAATCCTGGTCTAAGCGGCTAAATCAAGCTGTCCCTAACCATGTGCTTGTGTCATGAAGGTCCAAGTGAAAAGTTTGAGACTGAGTGGTTAAAGTCGTGATCCAAAGCAAAAAGAGTGTGCTTAAGAACTCTGGGCACCTCTAACTGGGGACTTTAGAAAAGCTAAGTCACAATTTGAAAAGGTTCACCTAGTTATATGTTTGTGGCATTTATGTATCCGGTGGTAATACTGGAAAACAAAATGCTTAGGGTCATGACCAAGACTCATAAAGTAGTTGTATTCAAGAATCAACATACTAAACTAGGAGAATCAATAACACTATCTGAATTCTGAGTTCCTATGATTGCCAATCATTCTGAACTTCAAAGGATAAAGTGAAATGCCAAAACTGTTCGGAAGCAAAAAGCTACTAGTCCCGCTCATCTAATTGGAACTAAGCTTCATTGATATTCTAAAATTTATTGTATATTCTCTTCTTTTTATTCTATTTTGTTTTTGGTTGCTTAGGGACAAGCAACAATTTAAGTTTGGTGTTGTGATGAGCGGATAATTTATACGCTTTTTGCCATTATTTTTACATAGTTTTTAGTATGTTTTAGTTACTTTTTATTATATTTTTATTAGTTTTTATGAAAAAATCACATTTCTGAACTTTACTATGAGTTTGTGTGTTTTTCTATAATTTCAGGTATTTTCTGGCTGAAATTGAGGGACCTGAGCAAAAATCTGATTCAGAGGCCGAGAAAGGACTGCAGATGCTGTTGGATTCTGACCCTTATGCACTCGAAGTAGATTTTCTGGAGCTACAGAAGCCCAATTGGCGCACTCTCAATTATGTTGAAAAGTAGACATCTTGGGCTTTCCATCAATATATAATAGTCCATGCTTTACCCGAGATTTGATGGCCCAAACTGACATTAAACACCAGACAGAGACCCTTTTTCTGGCGTAAAACGCACTGGCACACTTCTTGGCGTTAAACATCCATTTTGGCACCCAGGGTGGCGTTTAACTCCAATTTGAGGCATATGCACGTGAAAACTTGAAAGCTCAGCCCAAACACTCACCAAGTGGGCCCCGGAAGTGAATTTCTGCACTATCTACACTTAGTTACTCATTTTCTGTAAACCTAAGTTACTAGTTTAGTATAAAAACTACTTTTAGAGATTCATTTTGCAACTCATGACATTTTACATTTCATATTGTATCTTCTACGGCATGAGTCTCTAAACCCCATAGGTGGGGGTGAAAAGCTTTGCTGTGTCTCAATGAATTAATGCAATTACTATTGTTTTCTATTCAATCACACTTGATTCTGTTCTAAGATACTCACTCGTACTTCAATATAGAGGATATGATGATCCGTGACACTCATAATCATTCTCAAATTTATGAATGCGTGCTTGACAACCACTCCCGTTCTACCTGAGCTCAACGTAGTCATTAGGCGACAACTTGAGTGCGTATCTCTTGTGTCTATAATCCGCGAACCGAGTCTTTAAGGATAGAACCTTCGTGGTAGAGGCTAGAACCACATATATCTTTTTACAGTGTAAACGAGATATAAATAAACATGTATTACATATTTCTTTTTTATTTTATTTATATTATAAACGAGATACATATAAAATTATCTCGTTTATCATATTAAAAAATAAAAAAATATTTATTTCGATAAATATTTTTAAAATTATTTATTTTAATAATTATTATATTTATTCAATTTATAAAAATAAAAAATCCGGTAATTCACTCTATATACCTAACACATTTACGACGCACATACATATAATTAAGTTCAGATTTCAATCCTATCTTGTAAGCTTGCATGATCCCATTTTACTGTATTCACACGTGTTTGGTATGTTATCACTTTAGCCATAAATGCCTATAGTATTTAGTTTTTTTTTATTAAAAAAATTTGTACGAAAATTTGATCTTTAAACCCATCTTTTAAAATATATATTTAGTATTTAGTTTTTTTTACGTGTTTTTAAATCTTTGAAAAGTTATTTATGGTTAACATATTTTAAGGTTCATTTTGTCTGCGCCATTAACTTTTGCGTACTATTTAGGAGTTTACTCTATATTTTTAACGGTTAAATATTTTTATTGTGTTATAAAATTGGATAAAGTATTATTTTAGTTCTTAAAATTTGAAAAAAATTTTAATTTAATTTATAATATTTCAAATATTTTATTTTTGATCCAAAAATTTTAAATAGATTTAATATTATCCTAATATTAAATTTTCATGAATAATAAACAAAATGAATGACATAAACATTAATATTATTATTAAGTCATATCTTTTTATTTGTGTTAAAAAAATTTAACCAAAACTTTTTCATAATACTTCTTCTTCTGATCTCAATCTCCTTTTTGTAAAAAAAAAATCTCAAATCTTATCAATTAATTATCAACGATCCAATATCAAAAGAAAAATTTTTATATTAATAATCATTAATAGATTAATTTTACTCATATATTGAAAATAAATGTTATTAGCTCTTAAATATACTACTTGTTCGTATTAAATTTAACAATAAGATAATATTAAATTTATTTAAAATTTTTTGAGACTAAAATAAAAAATTTAAAATTTTTGAGACTAAAAATATTTAAAATATTAAATATTAAATTAGCACTTAATCTAAATGTTAAACTAAAATAATATTTTATTCTATGAAATATTTTGAAAATACTTTTTGTTGTAAACAATATAGAACATACCTTTGTCAATAATTTGATAATTCAAGGTATTTTTTGTGTTTTTAGTTTACTCATCATTTGTTATGCTCTAAAAAAAATATAGTTTTTAACTTTACATATATTTTTAAACTTTGTTGGTCGTTTTTTTTTTTTGGAAGTTACTTTACTTAAATTAAGTGTCATATTATTGGCTATGGGAGAAATGGGGCTTTGATGGCATGAGAAGCAAAGGAATGTAAATAGCAAGAAATTAAACAAGCATGCAAGGAATTAAAAGTCAAAGAAATAAAAGTCAAAGCAAGTAAAGCAAGAAAAGGGGAAAATTTAAATCCAAGAAACCTCTTAGCAAGTATTGAGAGCTAATGTTATCTATCCTAGCCATTGACCACAAACACATGATGATTATGAAGAGTTAATCCTACTTAAGCTGAGTTTGGTAAAGCTTTTTCAAGAGGTGCTTGTGCTTTTAAAAAGCACAAGTACCTCATTTTGCGTTTGGTAAATTAAAAAGTCTAAGTGCTTGTGCTTGCGGCTTTTAAAAGTTAAGGGTGCTTTTGAAAGCACCTAAGTGGGAGCTTTTCAAAGCTGGCTTGTGCTTATCAAATTTAATTTATTTTCCCGCCCATATTTCTCGCTATTATATTGCCATTGAAATACTCATATATTTTTAATTTCTCATCCTAACATTCACAAATTTTAAATAGTCTTCATATATTTTTTATTTTTCAACCTAATCTTCACAAATTTCAACACAGATATATCTTTATCACATATTAAGTATGAAATTCTATCTATTTATATTATTTTTGTGCTTGTTTTTGTACTTTTTCAGTAGATCTATTATGTTTGTTTGTGTTTTATCTGTTCTTTGAAATGTGAAGAGGATAACTTGGTTTATAAAAACCAGTTATAAAATTTTTCTTGCATGAACATTAGTCAAAATTATAATAACACGTATATACATATATAAATATAGATATATAATCATAAAAGTAGTTTATTTGAGATATGTGTCCCATTTTTTGTGATCTGTAAAAGGTGAGCCAATATATATAGGTGGGGTAATAGACGTACCCAGTACTAATATTGGATTAGATACAAATTTTATTATTGACTAATGATAACTCTATTTATATTAGTACAATCAAGTAAATATTTAAACTATTAGTCTCTAAAATTTGAGTTAGGTAATTTAGTATTTTTAATGATAATGTTTAGAATAAAATAAATTTTTATGATACTTATATAAAATTTTAAAGTTAGAAAATAAAAGAGTTTATTTATTATATTTAGTTTATTATGAATTTTTTATTTTAAAATTATTTTATTTTAAAATATTATATAAAATTTTAAAGAATTTGAAAAAATAAATTATTCTTTATTATAAACATGTTTATTATAATTTTTTTAAGTTTTAAAAATTGTTTTATCAAATACAACTGCTGTATTTGTACTTATTAAAAATTATTTTTAATTTAATTTTATTAAACGTAACTTTTAAAAAATTATTTTTTAAAAGAAAACTTCCATAAACTATTTTCAAAAAATAAAAATTTTACCAAACTGAATTATAAATTAATTATCTTTTAATATTTTTCTATCTTATTTTCTTTCTATCCAAACACACCAATATAAATTAAATTTCACTTCAATTTCTTTTTTTTTTTTATTTCTTTTCACTCAATTTCACTTCAACACCAGCCTCGACCCCTCCACTCGGTCACTCCTCGTCATCGCCTCTGGTCGTTCCGTCTAGTTCGCGGCCTTTGTTCACGCTTCGGCCTTTATTCGCCCCCTTCTCGCCACTTCTGTGGCACTTTACACACACAAATAATCAGAGTCCCTTGACGGCTGGCACCAATCATGGACGAAGACGGGAAGCCTCATTCTCCTCCTCAACCTCTTCCCAACGACGACGAACATTCTAGAAGAAACCGCATCATTGCTAACCTCAAAGACTCTCTCTTGTCTCAGCTCGCTGAATCCAACCCCTCCCTCTCCCTCGAAACACGCCATGTTTCCTCTCTCATTCAGCAGCGTCTCAAGAAGATGTTTCCTTCTTTCCACACCCCCACGCATCCTCCTTATGCATTGGTAGCGCCTTTCCCCTACTTTTCTCCAAATTTTCAATCTTTTTTATTTTGCTTATTGAGTGTCTTATTTTCTTTGGAATTTAAATGATCATAATGCATATGCTGTTCTTCTTTCGATTTTAATTTTTCGCCCCCTTTTGTGCTTTTTTTTAGATGATACATAGGGCAATATCGGAGCTAAATGAGAATAAAGGGTCCACTGAAAAAGAAATTTCTAATTTCATTGTAAAGAAGTATGAGGATTTGCCATGGGCACATAAGAAGATTTTGGGTATTCAATTAGAGAAGCTTTGCCAGGAAGAGGAGATTGAGTGTAATGAGGGTGGCAGATATGTTCTACAGGCTGATGGTGATGGAATACATGGTGATCGGAAGGGGAGACAGGAATGTAAGAGTAAGAGGAAGAAGAGGGGAAAGAAGAGAAGTCAGCATAGCATGGATGGAGGTGGAGAGCGAAAGCGGAAAAGAGTAAAAATCTGTGAAGAGGTTGAGAAGAGTGAAAAGCCTAAAGAGGGAAGAGATGAGGCACAACATCAGGTTTATGATTTAGGTGATGTTAGGACTGATGAGCCAATTAGTGTGGTGAGATGGACAGAAGAGAAGGGGGAAGAAGCACTTGACCAGTCAGCTGAAAGGATTGGAGAGCAGAATAAATCACAAGGGGCTGGAGTTGTAGAACAATATGTTGAAGCAGAGCCTCTAGCACAGGAGTCACAGGATCAGGTATTATGGTGTTTCTATCATTCTTGGCATGTGCTGTTGGTACTTGATAGTTATCATTCATGTGGTGGAGCTGTTAGTTGTTAGTGCCATTTTATTGGAGCTCGTTTACTCGTTATATCCAAGAATCTGCTTGATTAGAGAGTCTTAGGAAAGCTTTTTATAAGATAAGTGTCATATTGCTACAATATTGGGATTTGCTATGCTTTCATTCAATCTAGAAAAGTCAAATTATTTAATAATGTGTACTTGGAGTTAATTTGATGGCATTTGAAGCTTTCCTATGCAGGACAGTATTGGAGAACAATTGGCATTTTCTTTCGTATATATTTGTGCCTTTCTTTCTGTTTTCAATAAAGGGAAGCTTAGTGCTATAAACTTTCCACTCTGCCCAGAGTTCTTGTAAGGGTTGGATCCACTATGTAGATCTGTATTAGGAAGCTTTACCTTGCATATTCGCGAGAGGCTAATTTAACCCTACTCTGGGTCATTTGGTGACAACCCTTGTCCTTTCCTTATCAATATTAGAAAGAAGGGTAAACTACCAAAAATGTCAACATGACAAAAAACTAATTTATCATATGCATAGCTTTCATGTTATCATTACCTTTCCTTTAATAGGTCAATATAAAAGATTTAATTTCCATACATTTAAAAGTCCTCTTAAACATGTTTATTCATTGATTCCTTATTTTTTTTAAACTTTCATGACAGGAATTTGTTTTATTCTTTTTTTTTTTTTGCCTACTGACCATCATCCTTTGTTCCTTAAATTATTCAGAGAAATATAATCTTATGCTTATTTTTTGTTCCATGTAACTATGAGTATGATGATATGCTTTTAAAATTTGTTGCCGGGCATGATGATATTCTTTTAAAAATTTGTTGCCAACAGTACTCCATAGTGCACCCAGAAACAATTTGTTCATCCCTCCCAACTGTGCCGAATGTTATTGATTACCAGAAGCCACTTGATCTTCCAAATTCAGAATGTGTACTGTCAGAAGGACAATTGAAACAACAAATGTCTTCTTTGGATGTTCCTGAACAAAAGCAAGATGGGAACTCAATATCTGGTGATCCTGAGAAGCATTCTCCAAAGCGCCAATGCAGAGGGAGGCACCTGAAATCTATGCCAGTTGCAGACGATCAAGAGGAGTCCTTTTTACTGTTACGTGATCTTATTCTTGATGCACAAAAGCCCAAGGTAAATATTATCGAGAAGCAGTGGCAGTCATCTCCTCAAGTTCAAGTTGCAGGTCAAGGAACGCACAAGGAACCAACAATGTTTAAAAACAAAGCTATGTTAGCTCCTGAGAATGTTCATAATGATCAGCCGCTGCATGGAAATCAAGGATATGAGAATCCAGTGTCTGGGAATGCTGAGTATTGTCCAGCTAAGCGTCCCAGAGGAAGGCCCCGTAAGTCAGAGACTGATGCAAACAACCCAAGGGAGTATAGTCGTGGCAGAGGCAGAGGCACTGGTAGTGGTCTAGGTCTAGGTCTAGGTCGAGGTAGAGGTAGAGGTAGAGGTTGTGGTCGGGGAAGGCCTCGTAAAATAGATCAAGATGCAAGCCATTCTGAGCAGCACCTGCAAACGGATGATCAAGATAAGCAGCTACAGAAAGATGATCAAGATCAGCAGAATTCTAGGGGTAGGGGTAGGGGTAGGGGTAGGGGTAGGGGTAGAGGTAGAGGTAGAGGCAGAGGCATCAGAGGAGGTAGAGGTGATGGTGCATGTCGAGGTAGAGGCAAGGGGACTGGTAGGGGGAGAGGGAGGCCTCGGAAAATAAAGCTAGACACGAACACAAACCAATGTGAGGAGCAGTTACAATCACAAGATCATGCTGAAGGTCTGGTTAACTTAGATAATCCGATTGAGGACGATAATCAAAGTTTGCAGCAGAAGCAACAATCAGATGGTCAGCAGCAACAAGAGCAAGATCAAGGTTTGGTTTCAGAATCAAAACCTGAATCAAAAGAGGCCTCTAAACCTGATATCGGATACAAACCAGAGCCACCAATTGAGACTCAATTACAAGCACCTCAACCTCAGGATAATATGGTCTCTTAAACCTGATCCAAGGCAGCCCTAGCTGGAACCATGGCCATGGACTTTCTCTGACAAGTCTTTCACTTTTGGACCCAACTTAGGCGCATGGAACATGTGAGTGGAAGTTTGGAATATGAAGTTAACTTAGAAGCAATTTTCTTGTGGGATCTGGAGTTTGTCAGTCTTGTGGCTACAGTACATATTTCAATCAGAGTTTATGTAGTATCATAGTTTATTTCAATCATGTTGTTCTTGTTTTTCTTGTTTTAACTTATTCGCATGGTGGATTGTTGATTGTTATAGATATTAGATAACTAAACAAAAGTCAATTGTTCGAATTATTATCCTTGGTGCAAATTGATTGATGTGCGTTTTCATGATCATGATATAATTCAAAAAGCAACAGATGTTATGTGCTTGCAGAATATTTATTCTTCTAGTATTTCATTTTGGGATAAAGCTACTAACACCTATTTAGGGGTGATAATTGATAAGATAGGATAAGATTTAAGTTCCATTTTATTCTTATTTGTGGATTTAAACCCTCGATTTGAATCTAATTTGCATCTTACACCTCTTAACTTGACCATATTTAATTAAATTTATAAAAAGTAAATTGTTTTTATTCAAACATAATATTTAGTCTTTCATATTTTATAATATTAAATATTATTATGTATTATTAGCAAATTAAATTGGTAGTTCAATGACTCTAAGCAGCAAGAGTTGGCCAGATACTAGAATCTGGCCTTACACGCTGTTGACCGGTTGCCAACTCGTTCCGATCGAGTTTGAGCGGAATGAATACCTGTTGGTGTGGGTGGTGCTGGGAACTCTAACCTTATGTGAAACATTCTCGCTTAGGCCTTAACAGATGAAATTGCAGGTGCAGCCTGTGGGGTGGAATTCTTTTTCTTTTTCTTTGGCAAAATGATGATTTTTATTTTTTACTTCAATTTCTCCCTTTTCTACGTTAATATAGGTTACTTTTAAACTTAAAAAATATTAATGTGTTAAGGTTAATTTAACTTTTATATTGTTACATGTTTATTGCACGTTGCTAATTGATGATTTGTTTTGAGAAAGAATCTCTCACGCTGAACACCACCAACAGATAAAGCAGGTTGAAGGATATAAAACAAAGATCTTTTTTACTTTCTTTTGCATAATTGCATCTGATTCTGACACGTAAGTAGGTAATCTAGGAGCAGATGCAGATCCATCTCTGAAATAGTCAAACAAATAGCCTCACACTATTCTTTCTGCACAGTTGGAGAGTCGAGCACAAAGCAAATGGAGTCAACTACCCCCTTCTTCTCCATCATCACGACCCTTATCTTCTACTCCTTAGTCTCACTCTCAGCTTCTTCAAATCCAAACAATCCATTCCCAAAAGAAGCTCTTCCTACTAAATCTGGTTACCTCCCAGTAAGTACATCATCTTCCTCTGCTATCTTCTATGCTTTCTATGAAGCTCATAACTCAACTTTACCTCTCTCCCAAACCCCTCTTCTCATTTGGCTCCAAGGTGGTCCCGGATGCTCCTCCATGATTGGCAACTTCTATGAGCTTGGACCATGGACTCTCACTGATGAATCACCCCTTACACTTCACCCTAACCCTGGTGCTTGGAACAGGATCTTTGGTCTCCTCTTTCTTGATAACCCCATTGGTTCTGGATTCAGTGTAGCAGCAACAACACAAGAAATCCCAACTGATCAAGATGGTGTTGCAAAGCATCTCTTTGCTGCTATAACAAGGTTTGTTGAGCTTGATCCTGTTTTCAAGAACCGTCCTATTTATATTACTGGTGAAAGTTATGCTGGGAAGTATGTTCCTGCTATTGGATACTATATATTAAAGGAGAATTCGCGGCTGCGCGGTTCTAAGAGAGTGAATTTGGCTGGTTTGGCTATTGGAGATGGGTTGACTGACCCTGTTACACAAGTGGTTACTCATGCTGTTAATGCTTATTATATTGGTTTGATCAATGAGAGGCAGAGGAATGAGTTGGAGAAGGATCAATTGGAAGCGGTTAGGTTAGCGCAGATTGGGAATTGGAGCGCTGCAACTGATGCAAGGAATGTGGTTTTGCGAAAGTTGAGGAATGTAACAGGGTTGGCTACTTTGTTTGATTACACAAGGAAAAAGCCCTATGGCGATGATGTAGTGGATAAATTCTTGAACAATGTGGAAGCTAAGAAGGCCTTAGGGGTGAAGAATGAGTCACTTGTGTTTGAAGGATGCAGCGATGTGGTTGGCGCCGTGTTACATGCTGATGTGATGAAGAGTGTGAAGTACATGGTAGAGGAATTGGTGAGGAACACTAGGGTGTTGTTATATCAAGGTCAGCATGATATTCAGGATGGAGTGGTTCAGGTCGAGGCGTGGGTGAAGACGATGAAGTGGGAAGGGATTGAGGATTTTTTGAATGCAGAGAGGAAGATATGGAAGGTGAACGGAGAGCTTGCTGGCTATGTCCAACAATGGAAGTCACTCACTAATGTTGTGGTGTTAGGGGCAGGGCATCTTTTACCTTCTGATCAACCTGTGACATCTCAAGCAATGATTGAAGATTGGGTCCTTGAAAAAGGTTTATTTCAAAGTTTGCAGCATCATGAAAATGTGTCAAGAAATTCATTGTGATTGAAGTATTGAACCATAAGTGTTGTAATTTTGTTAGCAGGAACTGAACAACTCTTGGTTTAGGGACAACTTCCACTTCTTTATGTACCAATAAAAAAGTCAACTTTGTGATTTAAGTTACCTATTGGAAGTGAATTTCTTGTTGGCTTAGTTATTATTTATGCTTCTATATTAGTCATTTTGCTGAAACAATTCACATTTTCATCCTTAACAACATCGGTAGAAACTGCATGAATATAATTATAAATGGGAAATGTGTGCAACTTATTGTAGAAAAGTTACTCCTCCATATTCTTTGATCGAATTTGGATTGTAACCATTTATCTAGTAGCGCTACATATATATATTCAATTCATTTATGGTTTCATACAAACTTCCCAAGTACTGAGTTGGGTTTTCACTACTTCCTGCAGCATCTCTCAGAGATCTTTAGACACATGCAATTGCACATTTTGTTCAGTGCCAAATTGAGAATATCAAAATTATTCTGCTTGATTGAACTTGCATAAAAGGAAAGTTAGCAAACTAGTTAATTTACATTATTTAATTTTTCAAGGTGCATTTGGTATCAGGGACGAATTCAGAAATGATATTATGGGGGGCCAAAAACACATATATATTAAAAATTATGTAAAAAAGTTATATAATATAAGATGTATTACAAAAATATACCGACAGAGAATATATTTTAAAGTAAAAAAATATGTGTATACTTTTTATTAACAAAGTGGTCAATCTTCGTATCATAAAATTCACCAATAATAGAATTTGTGTCAAATTTTTCAGTAATTTTCTTTTCAATATAATTAAAAGATAATTAACAAGAAATTCATCTTTTATTTTGTTTCTAAGTTGTTTTTCACAATATTCATAGTTGAAAAAGATCTCTTAATTGTAGCAGTTGAAACAGAAAGAATTAATACCAAATGAATAAAAAAAGACGACCACAAGAAGAAAAAGAATTCACTTTATGAGATTTGAAAATTTTTATTTAATTAAAAAATATTAGTAATAATATATTTTTCAGATTTCTTTAATATTGTTACTTACTTTTTAGATATTAAAAATTATTAATATTTAAATTAGACTGAACTTTTATTTATACTAGACTAAATAATAAATAATTTTTTAAAAAAATTAAATTATACATAATAACTTATTACTATTAAAAATGGAGCCGGCATGTCGAAAGAAGTGACTGACGCACGCGAATTGAAGCAACTCACTGGAGGCAACCGCAAAATGGAGCATCCCCGTGTCGGCACCAGCGAAATGGCAGTCTCCGTCGAACATGCTTTGGTTGTTGCTGGTGACTAAGCTTGGAGGTTTCAGGAGTGAAACAATATAAAAGGGGAGGAGGAGACCAAAACACAACAAGAGAGAAATTTAGCCACTAGTAGTGTGAGTGAAACATTGGAGAGAGATTGTGAGTAAAAAAAAAAAGAAGGTAATTTACGTTAACAAATTAATTAAAAATTTAAAATTATACGGATATCTTAATTAAAAATTGGTTAAATGCATGTTTTAAACAGATATATAAATAGAATAAAGTAAAACACAAATAATTTTTTTATATACGAACAAAAATAATACTAAAGTAAAAAATATACAAATAAAAATAATACATATAATTTTTTTTTAAATAAATATACAAATTTTTTTTTTTACTATGTCTATCCTGTATATATAAATATTTAGGATAAATGTGTAACCAATTTTTTTCCGGACACCTGCATAATTTTAGCTCCTAATTAAGTAATTAACGGAAATTACCCAAAAATTATTATTGTAATTATAAAATAGTGGAATTAATGCTAAAAAATATTTTAATCAGTTGGACCAATTTTATATTTCTGCATATTTATTTAAAAATTTTAGTATTTGGATGTATTAAAAATTGAAATTATTATTAATTTAAAATACATTTTTTTAAAAAAAGTTGATCATGATCATTTTAATAGTTATGAAAAAATATTTGTTATTATTGTTTTAATAATTATAAATGTTTATGTTATTATTATTCGTATTTATTGGTATTAACTTTTTTTTTAAAAAGTTGATTATTATTATTTTTTTGAATTTTCAGCCATAATAAAATACCTAAATATGAGTTCTTCAGATGGCTCGATTACATGCATAGTACAGCGTCTCTAATTTTTTCACGAAGCATGTTAGCTATTTCGCGAACGCCACAGTAGAAATGGGCCTGACATGCTGACTTTCATTTCGCGGGCACCTCACCTGACATGGAGGTCGATTCCATTTCGCGGGCGCCTAAGTGGAAATGGTATGCATATTTTTGTCTTCTTCATCATCTATGTGCATTTTAGAAATTAATATATTTTATATAATTATTTAAATAAAAGAGCCTGTTTGATTACTAAATTAGCAAGATTTTGAAAATTGAATCGGTTATAGAAGATTGAACCACTTTAATTATTAGTTTATTAGTTTATAAATTTAATTGGTTCAACCGTAGTTCAACCAAAATAATTATTTTATAATAAAATAATAAATAAAATATAAATAAACACACTCAAACATAATTATATTTAAACATAAATCTTAAAATGTTATCCAAATTAAAAGTAATACATCATCCAAAGTGTTATAATGTCATCCAAGAACAAACTAAATAAATATTCAAATATCAAATATCCAAATATCAAAGATAAATATTAAAATTTGTTATTAATCATCAAAATCAAAAGACAAGAGCCATAGTCAAGAACCTTCAACTACTTCGATGGATCACACACTCCCAAATGGTAATTTTTTCATTACTCTTAAACATCTCTTTTAACTTTGTTAGGAGCAATTCCTTAATTAAATAATCAAAACATAATACAAAAAATGCAAAAAATTAAACTGCACACAGCATAAAAATACAAAAACAATATGAAAAATAGCAATACAGCAAATAAATAGCATTATAAAAAATAGCAACAATCAAGAACAATGAGAACAAACACATCAGTAAACAAACATCAACAATCAAAACCATCAAGAACAAACAGCAACAATCAGTAGGGCTGACAATGGATAGGGTAGGGTAGGGTTTAGACTCTACCCTAACCCTACCCGTGGGTTGAAAACTTTCTTAAAATTCTACCCCACCTTACCCGCGGGTTGAGAATCTCTCAACCCTAATCCTACTCACACCCTAAAGTTCTAAACCCTACCCTATCTGACCCTACCCGCAGAAACAAAAATATTTTCAAATAAATATAAAATTCAACCATTCCAAATTTCACACATATTACTAAAATAGAAAATAAAAAACTAAGTTCAAATTAAAATTAAAAACAATAAAATCTTAAAGAAATTTAACATAAAATTACAAATAATATGATCATCAACTAGCTTAGTGATTATTATAAGTTTTTATAGGAAGAAGATTATAAGGAGAAGACTCACTTTCTTCACTACACACATAACTTTTACATGTATATTATATAATATATTAAGAGTGCGGGTAAGGTAGGGTAGGGTATACTCTAAATCCGTACCTTATCCTACCCGAATGGGTTGGTCCGGATTGGGTACCCACGGGTAGGGTATATATTGTCAGCCCTAACAATCAGCAACAATAATAAGTACAACACTGAACAATTAAATAAAAAAGTACATTTGAACAACAAGAACAGTTCCATAATGATCGTAAAATAAAATAATCTAAATTACTCATAACAGAGAAACCTAAGAAAATCATTACTCATAACAAGAACAAATCAATAATATTCAATAATGTTCATTATTCATCGTCAATAATAAAAATCAGTCTGCAATTAAATCATTAATCATGAACGAACAAACTAAATTATATTGGTTTAAAAAACTTCAAAACAGAGATAAGCAAGAAATTACTTATATAAAAAAAATGAACAAAACAGAGATTCAGAATTTCAAATGAAGGAGAGAGAACTCAGATGTTCAGCGGAAGCTCAGCCAAAATAGAGGCCGAAGCGTGACGATAATAGCGAACTGGAGCAGAAACGAGGGCTTGAGGAAAGCTCAAACAAGCGACAAAGAAAGAGCACCGCGATAGAAGTACGGCGATACAGAGGTGGTGGAAGCTCAGAACAGACGCGAAAGAGGTTGCGACGGAGGCAGGAGGTTGCGACGGAGTTTAGGACAGTGGCTTCGAAGTTCGAACGGTGGCTACGCGATGGAGGGGAAAGAAGTTGCGACGGCGGCTGGACGGAGAAGGACAAGAAGAGTGGCTGAGGCTGAGTGACGAGGGTGATGAAGACTAAAAAATGGCTTTGGCTACTGCACGTTAAGGACTTAGGATTCGTGGATTTCAATCTAAGCCTAAACACAAACCAAACGACGTCGTCCAGATCAATTTTTAGAAAACCAACCGGATCCTAGTTCGATTTGACTGACCAATTTTCAACCGATTCAACGGTTCAAAAACGATTTCTAATTTTTTTATTTTGACATCTAACCGATTTGTTTTTTTTCCCGTTTTATGGTTTGACGATTTAACTGGTCGATTCGAACTGATTTTCAAAATCATGTTAATTAACATTAAAATGATTAATTTTTTGTATCATGGAATCTTAGAAAACCTATCACGGTAGAAAAATAGAGTTTCTGTTCTAACACAAGTGTAATTTTTTTTTGAAATGTAACACAAGTGTAATTAGAACTTGCTTTATGCATTGGAAGAATAATACTTTTTTGTTGCGACAAATATGAACTCGCAATCTCTAACTGAATATAAAAAGACTATGTCATTAAAACTATAACTCGTTGTAATAATAAAATTTATTATTACTTTATAAATACTACTTACGCTCAACCTCAATTTACACAAGTTCTTTTAAATTCTCTAATATTTTTTCAAAACAAAAACTACTCTTATTTTGGTTGCCATTTGATCCAAATTCGAAATCAATTCAACTTTTTTTTGTATCGATTACCTAAAATTTTTCTTAAAATTCAAAATACCCAACCGGCTCGACTTTCAAAATTTAAAAATCCATATAAAATTTTTTTAATACCAAATACATTTCAAAATTTGAACACACAAAACTTTTGTAATTTTAATTTTCAAATTTTTTGTTATATAATTAGTTACTTATTTTTCAACCACAACCAAAATTCACAAACACGTTATTATTCATTTCTAATTATGTTTAACTCTGTGATAAAAAATATTGTCCCAACATCCCTACTTAATCATATTAAATACATATATCAATTTTATAATAGATGTTGTCAATATAATATTTAACTTTATTTTTTTTATATAAAATAATATTGCTTATTAATTAAGACTCGAGTTATATATTGTTGTTATTAATTATGAAATTAAATTTGTTTTTCTTGTATATGACTAATATTTCATATAATTTATTTTTAAATTTGTAAATTTTAATAATATTATTGCAAAAATAACTGTCATTTTTGTTCAAACTAAATTTCGAATAACATATTATAACACATTACAAAAAGAATTAGCAACTAAATTAACATATCTTTATTTTAATTAATTAAATATGGTAAGACTATAATAAAATTGGTCTATAATACAAAGAATCACAATAAAAATTAAAGTTGATCCTTTCTATTAGAGAAGAAAGAAAAATTTTTAGTTCTTATTCTCTTTTATGATGCAAAAGCTCATATAAAGTTTTTTTTTTTAATTTTATGATACATGAGTTATAAATGAAAATTTAAGAAAGTTCCTCATTTGGTGTGCTCTTAGATATAAGAGATTAATAATTTTTCTTCCAAAACTAATTCATATAGTATTTTCATAAATACAATTTTGTCCTCCAAAAATTTGGATGACTAGACCGATATTAGATTCATTGTAGCAAGTAGCAATGGTCCAACTTTGAGGCTAAAAAAATTTATATACGAGAAATTTGAGGGACATCATCGAAAATGGGAATTTTTCATGTTTTTTCAAAAAAAAATTCATTCATAAACTAAATACTTTTAATACTTGTATAAAAATATAATTATCACTATGTATTTAAATTACTTTTTTAATAATAAGACAAAGAGAACGCTTATTTGTTTATTAAAAAAAATACTAGTGTTAAAATGGCGTTTATTATAAAAAAATAAACACATAACGAGATTGTTTTTAAAATAAGACGTGTTATGGCCTGGTCTAAAAAGGACATGGGCCAACCCGACCCGCTAACCACCCGACCATCTCGCCAACTCGGACACGCGTATGGGACAGCTAGCCTCCATAGCTGTACAAGGAAGTTTCGAGGAAAGTGGGTTCAATCCTTGTGGGACCCACTTCTGACATGGTATATAAGGGGAGGGTCCTACCTCTACCCCAAGATACGTAATACACCACTATATCCCTTTTTCGCCTGAAAACTCTACTGACTTGGGCGTCGGAGTGTCTTTGCAGGTGACACCCCCTTCACATCGAGAGCTCGGAACGTCGGTCCACTAGCCTCACCTTCGCAATTTGATCCCAGGCCGCACCCCACCGGATCAATCGAGAACCACTCCGAACCATCCGGTACCCGAGATACCGAACATTGGCGCCGTCTGTGGGAATCCCTGAATGGAGATCGTGCAAGGTCCAGGGGACCATGGCCGCGCGGCGGGCCTCGAAGGGGCAGCCTCCGTTGCCTCCCCCCACGAGCGGTTAAGGTCCCCTCCACAACGAACTGAGCCGCAGTCAAGAGCCCGTGAAAGACACCCCTTCGGGGGAACGGGTAGCGACAGCGCCAGGATAATGCAGGAACTGCGCCATAGGGTGCAGAACCTGGAGCGCCAACTAGCAGACCAGGAGTATCATCAACAGACTTCCGACCCCAACTACTCTCAATCTCCCGAGAGTCAGGGAAGAACCTCCCACCGAAGTAGTCACTCCCGACATAATCCCGTCTCGAGATCGGAATCGGAAAGTAGCCGGGAGGAGCGGGAACGTCCTAGGAGGTGAAATGACACAATCATGTACGCCCAAGGTAAGCGGGCGGGCACCATGAGACGAGATCGTGGAAGCAGAGAAGAGAGAGAAGAGAGACCTAGGGGAATACGGCGACCCGTAATCATGGACGCCACCCCATTCCATCGTTCCATCCTCGAAGTCCGGATGCCAAAGCACTTTGACAAACCAACGGACATGAGGTATGATGGAACTCAAGACCCACAAGAGCACCTCATGGCCTTCGAGGCCAGAATGAACCTGGGGGGGTGGGAGACGAAGTAAGGTGCCACGCCTTCCCGGTCACCCTTGCAGGCCCTGCGATACGGTGGTTCAATAGACTCTCCCAGGGCTCCGTGACCGGCTTCTCAGATGTCAGTCGCGCCTTCTTAGCACAATTCACCACCAGGATCGCGAAGGCAAAACACCCGATCAATCTGCTTGGCGTCACTCAGAAAACCGACGAGACGACTATGAAGTACTTAGATCACTTCAACAACGAATGCTGGAGATCGAGGGGTTAACCGATTTAGTGGCCAGTCTCTGCCTGACGAACGGGCTCCTTAACGAGGACTTCAGAAAGCACCTCACCACAAAGCTAGTCTGGACGATGCAAGAAATCCAGACGGTAGCTCGCGAATACATTAATGACGAGGAGGTCAGTCGAGTTGTGGCCGCGAACAAGCGGCAACCCTCCTACACTCAACCCAGGCAGCATGGTAACGGAGAAAGACAGAAGGAGCACGCCAGAGACGGCGGACCGAGCAAGGCATCCAGAACGTTTCCTCGTGTTGAAAAATTCACCAACTATACTCCTCTCGCTCTCCCCATCATAGACGTTTATCAACAAATAGCCGAAAAGGGAATCTTGTCAAAGCCCCGACCTCCGAAGGACCGAACTGGGGGGAACAAAAGCCTCTACTGTGATTACCATAAGGGCTATGGACACAAAACACAGGACTGCTTCGACCTAAAAGACGCACTGGAACAAGCAATCAGGGACGGAAAACTAGCCAAATTCTCCCACCTCATCAGAGAGCTAAGAAGACGAAATTGCAACCACGATGGGGAAGACAAGACCCGAACGGTGAAGCAACGGCCGGAGCCAAGGGACGACGACCACGGCCTTACCGTAGTGAATGTAGTAACCGCGAGAAACACGGCCCCAAGGTCGAGATCGGCGCACAAAAAAGACGCCAAAGTACTGGTGATCTCCTCCTCATCTTTGCGAACCCCCAAAAGCCCCACCCATATCTTTCGGTCCAGAAGACCAATGGTTCGACGAGGTCCTGGAAAGTCCCCCCATGGTCATCACGGCCAGGGTCGGAACCGGTCTCGTCAAACGAATCCTTATAGACACGGGGGCAGATTCAAACATTGTGTTCTGCAACATGTTCGACGCATTAGGCCTGCGAGATGCTGACCTAACGACTCACCAGCACAGTGTCGTAGGGCTACGTAATCACTTCATCAAGCCATACAGGATAATCTCCCTACCGATCTCCGTGGGCAAGGACAGGCAAGGAGAACGGTAATGGCTGAGTTCGTAGTTCTGAGGGACTCTGGTGCACGAAATTGTGATCATCAATGGCGCCATCAACATGGTACGCACACTTGTAATCTCACTTCTTTATCACAACTTCGCACAACTAACCAGCAAGTGTACTGGGTCATCCAAGCAATAAACCTTACGCGAGTAAGGGTCGATCCTACAGAAATTGTTGGTATGAAGCAAGCTATGGTCACCTTGTAAATCTTAGTCAGGCAAACTCAAATGGATATGGGTGATATACGAATAAAACATAAAGATAAAGATAGAGATACTTATGTAATTCATTGGTAGGGATTTCAGATAAGCGTATGAAGATGCTTGGTCCCTTCCGTCTCTCTGCTTTCCTACTGTCTTCATCCAATCCTTCTTACTCCTTTCCATGGCAAGCTTATGCAAGGGTTTCACCGTTGTCAGTGGCTACCTCCCATCCTCTCAGTGGAAATGTTCAACGCACCCTGTCACGGCACGGCTATCCATCTGTCGGTTCTCAATCAGGCCGGAATAGAATCCAGTGATTCTTTTGCGTCTGTCACTAACGCCCCGCCCTCAGGAGTTTGAAGCACGTCACAGTCATTCAATCATTGAATCCTACTCAGAATACCACAGACAAGGTTAGACCTTCCGGATTCTCTTGAATGCCGCCATCAGTTCTAGCCTATACCACGAAGACTCTGATGAATAGAAGAACAATAGTAATTGCATTAATACTCGAGGTACAGCAGAGCTTCACACCTTAATCTATGATGTGTAGAAACTCCACCGTTGAAAATACATAAGCGATAATAGTGATCATTGGCTTCGGCCCTAGAGAGGGAACCAGAAGAGCCAAGATCTGATCTAAGAACTAGATGTCCAAAGATGAAAATACAATAGTAAAAGGTCCTATATATAGAGAACTAGTAGCCT
>NC_029775.3:12669384-12680757 GCF_000817695.3 Arachis duranensis
GTTTGGGCCATCAAATCTTGGGCAAAGTATGGACTATCATATATTGCTGGAAAGCCCAGGATGTCTACTTTCCAACGCCATTGAGAGCGCGCCAATTGGGCTTCTGTAGCTCCAGAAAATCCACTTCGAGTGCAGGGAGGTCAGAATCCAACAGCATCTGCAGTCCTTTTTAGTCTCTGAATCAGATTTTTGCTCAGGTCCCTCAATTTCAGCCAGAAAATATCTGAAATCACAGAAAAATACACAAACTCATAGTAAAGTCCAGAAAAGTGAATTTTAACTAAAAACTAATAAAAATATACTAAAAACTAACTAGATCATACTAAAAACATACTAAAAACAATGCCAAAAAGCGTACAAATTATCCGCTCATCAGACTCCACAGCCTACAACATCATCCTAGGAAGGAAGACCATCAACGATGTTGGGGCAGTGATCAGTACAAAGCTGCTAGTGATGAAGTTTGTCACAGACGACGGATCTGTGGGATCCATTAAAGGAGAGTTAGAAACAGCAGTCGCTTGCGACAACGCCAGACTCTCCTTGAGGAAAAAATCCAAAGAAGTATCAGGAGTGTTCTTCGCCGACCTGGACGTTAGGGTCGACGACAAGCCCAGACCCAAGCCAGAGGGGGATCTGGAGAAGTTTAGGATCGGGGACACGGAGGAAAAGTTCACGTTCGTAAATAGAAACCTCCCCCATAAATTGAAAGAGCCTTTGATAGAAATGATCAGGACCAATGGTGATCTGTTTGCTTGGACGCCAGCCGACATGCCGGGCATAGACCTTCATCTCATGTCACACCGTCTGGCCGTCAAGACCGAAGTCCGACCAGTGGCCCAGAGGAGAAGGAAGATGTTGCAGGAAAGAGCAGAGGAGGTGGCCAAGCAAACGGCCAGCCTCCTAGAAGCAAGTTTTATCCGAGAACTAAACTACTCGACCTGGTTGTCGAATGTAGTCCTGGTAAAAGAGCACAACGGGAGATGGAGAATGTGTGTAGATTACTCCGATCTTAACAAAGCATGCCCCAAGGACTGCTATCCCCTTCCCAACATTGATGCGCTTGTTGATGCGGCGGCAGGGTACTGGTATCTAAGCTTTATAGATGCCTACTCCGGCTACAATCAGATACCTATGCACCGGCCTGACGAGGACAAAACAACATTCATAACACCGACAGGAATCTACTGCTATAAGGTGATGCCCTTTGGCCTGAAAAACGCGGGGGCCACATACCAGAGATTGATGAACAAAATATTCAGCGACCTCATAGGCAAGACGGTGGAAGTCTATGTAGACGACATCCTCACGAAGACCACCCGACCAGATGATCTCCTGAGCGACTTGAGGAACGTATTCACGTCCCTCTGACAACACGGCATAAGGCTCAACCCGCTCAAGTGTGCCTTTGCCATGGAGGCCAGAAAATTCCTGGGATTTATGATTACCCAAAGGGGGATAGAAGCCAACCCCAAAAAATGCCAAGCGATACTACAAATGAAGAGCCCGGGTTGCATCAAAGACGTCCAGAGGCTGGCAGGGAGGCTCACCGCGATGTCTCGCTTCCTCGGAGCATCGGCGGCAAAAGCTATACCCTTCTTCAATTTGATGAGGAAAGGAATAGCGTTCGAATGGACCCCCGCGTGTGAGGAGTCATTCAAACACTTCAAGAAGATTCTGGTAGCACCCCTCGTACTCGGGAAGCCCAAGGTCGGAGAACCACTTTACCTATACCTGGCCATAACGGAGGAGGCGCTTGCGGTAGTCTTGGTGCGGGAAGAAGGAAAGGCTCAACAGCCGATCTACTTCGTGAGTAGAGCGTTACAAGGAGTAGAACCGCAGTAGAAAAACTGGCACTGGCACTCTTGGCCTCCTCCCGCAGACTAAGGCAATACTTCCAAGGCCACCAAATAGTCGTGAGAACGGATCAGGAAATCCGTCAAGTACTCCAAAAACCCGATTTAGCGGGAAGGATGATGACTTGGGCAATTGAACTCTCCCAGTACGACCTGTGGTATGAGCCACAACACGCAATTAAGGCACAAGCAATGGCCGACTTCTTGGTAGAAGTCACGGGGGGACCCCACTGAGGAAACGGGCATATGGTGGAGACTCCACGTAGACGGAGCCTCCAACCAAAAGTCCGGAGGAGCCGCGGTCATCTTGGAAAATCCTGCCGGAGTCGTATACGAGCAATCGATCAAATTTGAGTTCCCGGTATCAAACAACCAAGCGGAATACAAGGCCCTTTCGGGGGCCTGACCCTAGCTCGTGAAGTCGGAGCAACGAGATTGGAGGTGTGCAGCGACTCGCAGGTTGTCACATCGCAAGTAAACGGGAGCTACCAAGCCAGAGACTCGCTACTGGAAAAGTATCTGGAAAAGGTTAGGGAATTGAGCAATCAGTTCGAGGAAGTCACGATTCAACATGTCCCAAGGGAAAGGAACACACGAGCAGACCTCCTATCCAAGCTAGCAAGCACAAAACCAGGGATGGGCAACCGATCTCTCATCCATGGTGTGTTGAAGGAACCAGCAGTCACCCTCCACCTGACAAAGATAAGTCCCTCTTGGTTGGACCCTATTGTCGATTTTCTTGAAAGTGGCAAACTCCCTAACAACGAGAAAGCAGCCAAAGCGTTGAGAAGGGAGGCAGCCAAATACACGACCATACAAGGACAGTTGTTTAAGAGAGGACTCAGCCAACCCCTATTGAAGTGCCTACACCCCCGGCAGACGGATTACGTGCTTAGGGAAGTCCACGAAGGATGCTGCGGCCACCATATCGGGGGTAAAACCTTGGCGAAAAAACTCATCCGGGCTGGATACTATTGGCCATCGATGATGGAAGATTCCAAAGAATTTGTGAAGAAATGCGCAAAGTGCCAAGAGAACGCCAACTTTCATAGAGAACCGGCTTCCGAACTTAGCCTGCTGACGACCTCCCGACCCTTTGCACAATGGGAGTGGACCTCTTAGGACCCTTCCCGGTTGGCCCAGGGCAAGTCAAGTATCTTATAGTCGCCATCGACTACTACACCGAATGGATAGAGGCCGAACCACTAGCCAGCATATCCTCATCCAATTGTCGAAAGTTCATGTGGAAGCAGGTGATAACTCGATTCGGCATCTCAGAAGTCGTCATCTCAGATAACGGGACGCAATTCACCGACAAAAAGTTCATAGAATTCCTTAATGGCCAGGGTATAAAGTAGAAGTTCTCCTCAGTAGAGCACCCCCAGACGAATGGGCAAGTCGAGTCCGCCAATAAGGTCATTTTACAGGGCCTCAAGAAGCGGCTGGGTGACAAAAAAGGTACATGGGTTGATGAACTTGCTTCTGTTCTTTGGTCTTACCGAACAACCGAGCAGTCCTCAACGGGGGAAACCCCTTTCGCATGACATACAGGGTAGACGCGATGATACCCGTGGAAATCGGCGAGCCGAGTCCGTGGCTACTCCTAAAGGGAATAGAAGAAGCAGTGGAGAAAGACCTGATAGACGAGGCCAGAGAAATGGCCCATTTGACAGAAATAGCGTTAAAGCAGAGAATGGCCCTGCGTTACAACACCAAAGTACTCAAGAGGGAGTTCGAGAAAAATGATATGGTCTTGCGACGCAACGACCTAGGGTTACCGACCCGGGGTAACGGAGAACTGGGTAACGACACGGCAGCCCAGGATTGATCACCCCGGGAGCCAACCAAGTCAAAAAGCCATAACAAACAGCCACGATAATAATAAAGCCACGACATGGCCTGGCCAAAGATACCAACACAACGGTAAACGAATAAACGAGCAACGGGCAAACGGAAACGAAACAAAACGTATACTACTAGATAAACTAAAAAATGTGATATCCACAAACCGACCAAATGGCTAATAGAGTATGACAAAAAGTTTCAAAAGTTCTACAACAAGGCCACGAAAAACACAAGGTACAAGAGCTCATTTCCTAGGCATATCGACAATCTTGCCGTCCTTAATCGTCTTGAAAACCTCGATTGCCGATGTGTCGAAGTCCAGAGCCACGATCTTCACCTGAGCCTTAAGAGCCTCCTCAGTCATGAAGATCGCAGTCTTTTCTTGCTCTCTAACCTCCTTGTGCTTCTTCCTGAGTCCCTTAGCCTCGTTCTGAGCAGTCTTAGCAGCCGTAACGGCCGTATCCCGTTCCTTTTCCAAGGTGACCACTCGACCTTGCGCGGCACTCAGCTGACTCTCCAGAGTCATCTCCCGCTCAGTCAGACGAGATCTGGAGGCATCGACAGTCTTCAACTTTTCTTCAGCGGACGCGGCCTTTTCCTCGGCAATCTTAAGCTTCTCCTTCGCCTCGGTTAGCTGCCCCTGGAGTGTTTCAACTTGAGCCTTGAGTTTATTGTTGGCCGTGGCGACAGTCTCAAGCTTCTGACGCAGTGACGCCATACCCGACAACTCGAACTCAGCCTTTCGAGCTATGGAGGCACCGTGGAGAAGGGTGCGATACATCCATCGTGCCTGTCCTGCAAGGTTGGTACCATGGAAGTGTTCCTCCGTGCCGGGAAGTAATTGGGAGTCTATAAACGACCCGGCATCGAAGTTCCTCTCCATCACGGTAAGGACCCTTTCAGGACTAGAATGCGACCTTTGCCTCTTAGGAGTAGGAATGACCCTCAAGTCATTATCCTCAGCCTGTTGAGTAGAAGACGAGTGCCCGGTACCAGCCACTTCCTCAGGAACGGGGAAATCACACGTCGCATTGACAAGCTTGTCCGACATGACGACGTCACGAAGTGTGGGCGCCGCTTGTTCCCCCTCGTTCCCGGGAGGAACTACCGATTGCTCGTCGGCTTTCTCCCCATCACTTTCCACCAAAAAAGTCTTGAACAAGTTTTCAAGGCCGGTCACTTCGGCAGACATCCCCACTACAACAAGAAATGAACAAGTTAGTCAATAATTAGCACACTAAACCAAAAGTAGCAACCATGCAAAAAATAACACGACGTAAACGGCTCACAAAAATAGTCCTGGGCGATCTCCCGGCTACCCATAAGGAGGTGGGGATTCACACGATTTCTCCCAAAAATAGCCCATAACACATCTGCAATTTTTTGGTCCACGACCGACATTCCCTTGTAAGTCACCTTGATAAAGGCGTTGGACCTCGCCCCGAAACTCCAATACGTCGGGATGAGGCATTCTCCCTCCAACGACAACCAAAAAGGGTGGTGACCCTTAACCGGCCATACCTTAAAATACTTGTCCTTGAACCTATGGTAAGAGTCTTCGAACAAGCCAAATATCCTTCGTCCCTAGGCAGATCAGAAGGACATAAATCCCTTCCTCGCCTTCCCCTCCTTGGAAGGGTTCGTAAGGTTAAAGAAATAAAGGAAGACATCGACGGACATCGGCAGCTCCAAATACTCACATACCATCTCGAAACAGCGGATTGAAGTCCAACTATTCGGATGCAGTTGCGATGCCGCCACGAAGATCTGACTGAGGAGCCCCATTTGGAAGGCGGAGAAGGGGATACGAACCCCCACTTGGGTGAACATGGCTTTGTAAAACCAAATCCAGTTGGCAACCCGGGGGGCATGGAAGTTGAGCTCGTATTACCGCTCATGAGGAGCAGGAACGTAAACATCATAGTTGGCCTCCTCGTTAGTGCCCCCGCACAGGTATTTGGCCTGACGGAACTCGGTAAGCTCCTCCTCACCCATCTGGTTCGAGGAGTCCCTGAGGTCGGAAACCACCTAAGCATACAGGTCATAACCCGCGTTGGAGGTAGAAGCTCGGGCGACAACGCGAGGCATACCTACAGAGCGGGGTACCACTCGATTAGTCTATGAGGTTGGGAGCTCAAAAAACCCAGAAACCACACCTTGCCTATTCTACAACTAAAATTAAGCACGGCTAAAGCTGAACTCTAACAAAAGCCTACCCTGGAATGGTAACCCCCTTAACACACCTACTTGACGCTAAGGGCTATCCGGCATACAAGATCAAACAAATAGCATGCAATAGGAAATAATGGCAAAGACAAGACAAACACAAAACAGGAAATAAAGAAACAATTGCTTACCTAAGTTGGTTCTGAGGATTTGAAGAAGGAAGAGAAGCGGATGCACAGAAAGGCAAGAACAACACCTTGGGAATTTCAGAAAAGGGAGAAGATTGAGATTTGAAATGAAGATATGGGAATGAGTTGAAGTGAATGAATACAGAACGGTTTTAAAACTGCAACTCCAAAAAAGCACGAAAAGGCTAAGGGCAGAAAAGTCTTTGCGCGCGGGGTTTTTAACCCATTATGAGCATTTAATTCTCTGCGCAAGAAACGAGGCGACGGATGATTACCCCAGCAACAAACAGGCACGCGCGCAAGAGGCACGTCCCCTCCACAGATGGCTGACCTGACGGCAACGCGTGAGAAAAGAGATAACACGCCACCAACAGCCCACGCGACTATAGCTGGCGCGTTGGGGGCACTGTTACAGCCCGGCCCAAAAGGAACATGGGCCTACCTGACCCACTAACCACCCGACCCGGACGGTCAGGTATGAGGCACTCGCTCGCCGACCCGAACACGCGTCCGGGACAGCTAGCCTTCACAGCTGTACAAGGAAGCTTCAAGGAAAGTGGGTTCAATCCTTGTGGGACCCACTTCTGACATGGTATATAAGGGGAGGGTCCTACCCCTCCCTCAAGGTACGTAATACACCACTCTACCCCTTTCTCGCCTGCACACTCTACTGACTTGGGCGTCGGAGTGTCTTTGCAGGTGACACCCCCTTTCACGTCGAGAGCTCGGAATGTCGGTCCACCAGCTTCACCTTCGCAATTTGATCCCAGACCGCACCCCACCGGATCAATTGAGAACCACCCCGAACTGTCCGGTACCCGAAATACCGAACAAGACGCAAATTTGAAATTAAGAATTGCATTGAACTACAAATTTTTCTAATTTCTAAAAAGCTAATTTGTTGGGTGTGAAATGAAATTTTTTAATTTTCTTTTTTTTTAAATCAATTTGTTGTAGTGAATTGTATTTCTTTAAATTTCAAAAAATAAAATTTTCAGAATGAATCATAATATTTTTAAAAAGAAATTTTGAAAATTTTATTATCAGGAACGAATTGTGTTTTATTGGAGTGAATTGTAAAATGTGAATAAATTAGATGCGAATTATATTTAAAAAATATTAATTTAAAATCTTTATCAATTATTATGTGATTGGAGTGAGTTTAGAGCCCGTAATTCAACGAGATGTCTTAGTCACAGTATGCTTTGGCATTCTATTATGACTTCAAAGATATCTAATTTTGTTTAAATTATTTGTAAAGAGATCGATCCTAAATGAAGAAAAAACAATGACATATGACTATCCCTTGGACAATACCATCAAAGACAATCAAATGTCATATAAATCTAGAATCACAACAATTACAACACAAAACAATAACCTAAACACAACAAAATACCTACACTCATCATACATGTATAAAAGAGAGCAAGTAATACATGATATGACCACTTTCTCCTTTGGTTCCATAGCTGTTACCATGTCCAAGCCAATGCATTATGCAAGTTCATATTAGCTATCATTCACTTATCACTTTCTTCAGGAGTCTTCTACAATCAAGGTTCTTTGTGTTCCATACCTCTCCTCACCGCATTGATTTCTTTGTGTTCCATACCTCTCCTCACCGCATTGATTTCTTTCGACTTCATTACTAATACAATTCAACTTTAATTTCTTGCTATCCTAGCGTGTCCACTTATCCATGTTTGTCATTGCTAAGTTTTCCCAAATCTCCCTTTTTGTCGATTTTTAGCAAATCGATTGTGGTTCGATTCTAATGGTTTGGGAGCGAAACCTACCCCTCTTTTGCGAGTACCAGTTTTATTTGCATCAAAATCTATACCTTTGACAATGACGAAGAAGAAAGAACCAAACTTTGCAGAAATTCGAAATGAACAATAAAATTCAAATGACTTGAATAAAAGGGAAATGTAATTGCAGAAAGGAAAAGTGTTTGGAAAAGTAAAGGGCAAATTAAAAGGTAAAGACTGAAAAGAGTAAAGGTTAGTTGCTGAATTTAATGGAATTTAAATGACATTGCAAAGAAGATAAATTGCATGGAAATAAAGTGACAGGGAATTTAAAAGGAAAGTAAAGACATGAAAGGAACCCTTCAAAGAAAAAGACTCTTGACTCAGAAAGTCGCTAGAGATGTGAGTGAGTGTGAGTATGAGTGTTTTCTCTGAAAAGATTCCAACCTTTGTTCCTTCGATCTTTCACGTATTTATAGAAGTCATCAATCAAATTCAGATATAACTTCCACGTGCTTTAATCCTTGAATAACTGTTTCTGCTCTCCTTGAGTGCTGTCTGTAACTGCCACTAACCATCTTCACTTATTTCTATCATGTTCGACACTAGTAACCTCTTCTTCGATCAGCTGACCTCCGTCGAGTCTGCCTCTTCAATTTTCACATTTGCGTCAATCGATTAATAGAGAGTACCTAACGGAGTACCTCATTGGCTCCCATCCAAAGTTAATTCTAGCATATATTTGGAGGTTCATCGATTCTAATATTTTGGCACTTGGCAATGATCGAAGTCTAACTTGTCGAACATGGGCTTGTTAAAGAATTCAATAACATCTTTATTAAAAATATTATTTTCGATATAACAAATGCTCCCTAAGTATTTATTTTTTCCACTAGAAGGAAGAAAATATAAATACTTACTATTATTCAATATTTTCGAGAGCGGTACCAATCATTTCTTCATCTTCTTCCTCAAAATTTTTCTTGACATAGTTAATCCATTTTTAGCAATGGAGTTTCAACTGCTTTACCTTGATCAGTCGAAGTAGAAGGAACACGATATGACTGTCGACCACTTTGGTTATCACCAATTTGATCTTGAAAAAGATGGTATTTCTATCACGGCTTCGACCAAAATAACTGCATCGAGCCTGTTGATATTATCTCATTTTTTCCATAACCAAATTCTTGCCAATTCTTGATCCATCCAACCCCAATAGCTCTTCTTTGTTGAAACTGATCTTCAATGACTTGATCAACTTGAAATTGACCCCAAATAATTATTTGATCAATCTCATCTACTGAAAACTTCTTGCATTATTTTGGTGCATCTTAACTTGTTTGATATTGATTGGATAATATTATTTATAGGTCAATGCTTCTTCTTTGATGACTCTTGTATTCCTTGTGCATTGACATAAACTTATATTATCTTTCACAACCCATTCCTTCTTACTTACTATTTGCACTTTGTGCCACACACACAAGATTAGTACTTTAGTCATTTCTGACTCTTTATTCATTGTTTTTGTACTTCATTTTCATTGAGTTATGATGGGACCCACTGCTTTAATGCTTATCACTAATCTTGTTTGTGTCAATTCTTTTTTGAACTTGATGCTTCCAAGTATTCTTTTCATTTGCTTATGCTTCGAATTTCATCTTGCATCAAGTGCTAATTGATATGCCATTCACCTATATTGTTTTCTCACTTGCATGTTGTAGCTATCATGTAGTTGAGCACCTTATTATTATTTGGCACTAGCCCACCTATATTTTATTTGTTTTCATATCTTTGTTGTGGGTTATTCTTTTTCCTTTTCCTCTTCTTTCAGGATGGCCACCAAGAAGGGAAACAAAATACTTCTAAACGGGGCGACAAACAAGTCCCGCCACACACTCTTTGGAGAAGGTGCAGCAGTTGTAGCTCACAACCCCCGTTCACTTGCACATCTTTGCATGCACTGAGGACGGTGCAATCTTTAAGTGTGGGGAGGTCGATACCGACTTCCGTGGGTTAGTTACTTTCTTTTCAACACCAATTCTTAGTTTTCTTTGTTAGATTAGTTATTGTATTGCATGATAGATGTCATTATAGTTAGAGTTTGTGCATATTTTACCACTACTTGGTTGAAGTAATAATTTCTTTTTCAATAAACTGCTTTAGGGTATTTCACTAATTTGACTTAAAATCTTTGTTGAACTTGTTTGAAGATTTTTAATTTGGAACATGGTTTTAGAGCTCGAACACACAAAACCCAGTGACTGTCAATCACCTCCGTTCTACATTAGATTGGGTGGATATCTCTTTGATTCTTTAACAGGAATCTTCGTGGTATAAGCTAGAATTGATGGCGGCATTCAAGAGAATCCGGAAGGTCTAAACCTTGTCTGTGGTATTCTGAGTAGGATTCAATGATTGAATGACTGTGACGAGATTCTAACTCGCGATTGTGGGGCGTTAGTGACAGACGCAAAAGAATCACTGGATTCTATTCCGACATGATCGAGAACCGACAGCTGAATAGTCGTGCCGTGACAGGGTGCGTTGAACTTTTTTACTGAGAGGACGGGACTGTAGCCACTGACAATATACAGCTTGCCATGGAAAGGAGTAAGAAGGATTGGATGAAGACAGTAGGAAAGCAGAGAGACGGAAGGGACAAAGCATCTTCATACGCTTATCTGAAGTTCTCACCAATGAATTGCATAAGTATCTCTATCCTTATCTTATATTATCCTCCATAACCATTTGAGTCTGCCTGACTGAGATTTACAAGATGACCATAGCTTGCTTCATATAACTGAGATTTACAAGATGACCATAGTTGCTTCATACCAATAATCTCTGTGGGATCGACCTTTACTCACGTAAGGTTTGTTACTTGGACGACCCAGTACACTTGCTGGTTAGTGATGCGAAGTTGTGAAGAAAGTGTTGAGTTAGAAATGTGCATACCAAGTTGAGTGCCTTTGAAAGAGATCACAATTTCGTGCACCAAGTTTTTGGCGCCGTTGTCGGGGATTGTTGAGTTTGGACAACTAACGGTTCATCTTGTTGCTTAGATTAGGTATTCTTCAGAGTTCTTAAGAATGAATTCTAGTGTTTCAAGGTGATGTTTTTATCATCACCAAGGCTGATTGATTATCATCAATTTAGCTCTTGAATGCAATGTCCTGCTGAAGCTTGGCTAGCAATGTCTAATTCCTTTAGACTAACATTGCATGATTCCTGGAATTCTCATTAAGAATTTTGATACCTTCATTTTCTTTTTCCACTTAATTTTCGAAAAAGCACAAAAAAAATTAGAAAATCATAAAATCCAAAAATTTCTTGTTTGAGTCTAGAGTCTCATTATCACAAAATCATAAAAACCAAAAATATTTTATGTTTCTTGTTTAAGTCTAGTGTCTCATTTTAAGTTTGGTGTATTGCATGCATTGTTTATTTGATCTTGGTTCCATTTTCAAGTCAATAATACAGAGAACTAAAGATTCAGTACATGCAGCAGAGGAATTATACAGAAAAAGCTGGGCGTTCAAAACGCCCAGTGAAGAAGGAAAACTG
>NC_029775.3:12680864-12681628 GCF_000817695.3 Arachis duranensis
ATACTTGCTATCAATTAATGATTTGATTCAACATTTCAAGTATGTTGCCTTTTCTGTTGAGAAAGGTTTAATATTTGAATCATATATTTTCTTGTTAGCCAAGTTATTATTTTTTCTTTTTAAAAAAATATTTTTCAAATCATATTTTCTCAATCACATCTTTTTAAAACCATAACTTTTCAATCATATCTTTTTAATCACATCTTTTTCAAAATAGTTTTCAATCATATCTTTTTGATTCCTAATTTCAAAATCTTTTTCAAAAATCACTTGATTTCTTTTCCACTCTTAGTTTTCGAAAATCAATTAAAGTTTTTCAAAATGTTTTTAAAATCTTTTTAAATTATTTTCGAAAATTTCTTCCCCTCTTCTCACATCCTTCTATTTATGGACTAACACTATTCATTAATGCACAATTCGAACTCCATCTTTCTTGATAAGTTCGAATTCTATACTTCTTCCTTCTATTTTTCTTTTCCTCTGACACCTCAAGGAATCTCTATACTGTGGCATAGAGGATTCCATATCTTCTTGTTCTCTTCTCTTTCATATGAGCAGGAGCAAAGACAAAAGCATTCTTGTTGAGGCTGACACAGAAATCTTCAAAGAAGAAGAAAACATGGCAGCCGAAAACAACAACAATGCCAACAATGCAAGGAAGGTGCCGGGTGACTTTACTGCACCTACTCCCGACTTCTATGGGAGAAGCATCTCTATCCCTGCCATTGGAGCAAACAACTTTGAGCTTAAGCCTCAATTAGTTT
>NC_029775.3:12681736-12684462 GCF_000817695.3 Arachis duranensis
ATGGTTGGACTCTCAACCTAAAGAAAGCCTGAACTCTTGGGAAAAGCTAGTCAATGCCTTCTTGGCAAAGTTCTTTCCACCTCAAAAATTGAGTAAGCTTAGAGTGGAAGTCCAAACCTTCAGACAGAAGGAAGGAGAATCCCTCTATGAAGCTTGGGAAAGATACAAACAATTAATCAGAAAATGTCCATCTGATATGCTTTCTGAATGGAGCATCATAGGTATTTTCTATGATGGTCTGTCTGAACTGTCCAAGATGTCTTTGGATAGCTCTGCTGGAGGATCTCTTCATCTGAAGAAGACGCCTACAGAAGCTCAAGAGTTGATTGAAATGGTTGCAAATAACCAATTCATGTACATGTCTGAAAGGAATCCTGTGAATAATGGGACGAATTAGAAGAAAGGAGTTCTTGAGATTGACACTCTGAATGCCATACTGGCTCAGAACAAAATATTGACTCAGCAAGTCAATTTGATTTCTCAAAGTCTGTCTGGAATGCAAGCTGCGCCAGACAGTACTAAGGACGCTTCATCTGAAGAAGAAGCTTATGATCCTGAGAACCCTTCAATGGAAGAGGTGAATTACATGGGAAAATCCTATGGAAACACCTATAATTCTTCATGGAGAAATCATCCAAATCTCTCATGGAAGGATCAACAGAGACCTCAACAAGGTTTCAACAATAATAATGGTGGAAGAAACAGGTTTAGCAATGGCAAGCCTTTTCCATCATCTTCTCAGCAACAGACAGAGAATTCTAAACAGAACCATTCTGACTTAGCAACCATGGTCTCTGATCTAATCAAAACCACTCAAAGTTTCATGACTAAAACAAGGTCCTCCATTAGGAATTTGGAGGCACAAGTGGGACAGCTGAGCAAGAAAATTACTAAACTCCCTCCTAGTACTCTTCCAAGCAATACAGAAGAGAATCCAAAAGGAGAATGTAAGGCCATCAACATGGCCGAACTTGGAGAGGATGAAGAGGCAGTGAGCGCCACTGAGGAAGACCTCATTGGACATCCACTGGCCTCCAATGAGTTCCCTAATGAGGAACAATGGGAATCTGAGGCTCAAAATGAGACCATAGAGATTCCATTGGACTTACTTCTGCCATTCATAAGCTCTGATGAGTATTCTTCCTCTGAAGAGGATGAATATGTCACTGAAGAGCAAGTTGCCAAGTACCTTGGAGCAATCATGAAGCTAAATGACAAGTTATTTGGTAATGAGACTTGGGAGGATGAACCCCCTTTGCTCACCAAAGAACTGGATGACTTGCCTAGGCAGAGATTACCTCAAAAGAGACAAGATCCTGGGAAGTTTTCAATACCTTGTACCATAGGCACCATGACCTTTAAGAAGGCTCTGTGTGACTTAGGGTCAAGTGTAAACCTCATGCCTCTCTTTGTAATAGAGAAGCTAGGGATCTTTGAGGTACAAGCTGCAAGAATCTCACTAGAGATGGCAGACAATTCAAGAAAACAAGCTTATGGACTTGTAGAGGATGTTCTGGTAAAGATTGAAGACCATTACATCCCTGCTGATTTCATAGACCAAGAGACTGGGAAGTGCATGGATGAATCCATCATCCTTGGCAGACCCTTCTTAGCCACAGCAAAGGCTGTGATTGATGTGGACAGAGGAGAACTGATCATTCAAGTGAATGAAGAATCCCTTGTGTTTAAGACTCAAGGATATCCCTCTATCACCATGGAGAGGAAGCATGAAGAGCTTCTCTCAAAACAGAGTCAAACAGAGCCCCCACAGTCAAACTCTAAGTTTGGTGTTGGGAGGCCACAACCAAATTCTAAGTTTGGTGTTGAACCCCCACATTCAAACTCTAAGTTTAGTGTTGGGAGGTTCCAACATTGCTCTGAGTATTTGTGAGGCTCCATGAGAGCCCACTGTCAAGCTACTGACATTAAAGAAACGCTTGTTGGGAGGCAACCCAATGTTATATCTATCTATTTTCCCTTGTTATTTTATGTTTTCTGTAGGTTAATGATCATGGAAAGTCACAAAATCAATTAAAAAAAGCAAAAACAGAATGAAAAACAGAAAGAAAAATAGCACACCCTGGAGGAGGACTTCCTGGCGTTTAAACGCCAGTGAAGCTAGCAAATGGGCGTTTAACGCCCAGTCTGGCACCATTCTGGGCGTTTAACGCCAGAAAGGGGCACCAGACTGGCGTTAAACGCCAGGAAAGGGCAAGAAGTTGGCATTAAACGCCAGAAATGGGCACCAGCCTGGCGTTTAACGCCAGAATTGGCGCAGAGAGCAAATTTTGCTCGCCATTTGGTGCAGGGATGACTTTTCCTTGACACCTCATGATCTGTGGACCCCACAGGATCCCCACCTACCCCACCACCCTCTCTCTTCTTCTTCACCCATTCACCAATCGCCTCAACCACTCTTCCCCAAAAACCCCTCACCTATCAAATCCCATCTTTCTCTTCACCACTCAAATCCATCCTTCATAAAACCCCACCTACCTCACCATTCAAATTCAAACCACTTTCCCTCCCAAACCCACCCTCCCATAGCCGAACCCTACCCCTCTCTCCACCCCTATATAAACCCATATTCACTCCCTCATTTTCACACACCCTAAACACTACTTCTCCCCCTTTGGCCGAACCACAAAGCCACCTCCATCTCCTCTATTTCTTCTTCTTCTACTCTCTTCTTTCTTCTTTTGCTCGAGGACGAGCAAACCTTTTAA
>NC_029775.3:12684596-12685082 GCF_000817695.3 Arachis duranensis
ATGGGAGATGGAGAGATTCATCTCAAGGGTGCATCAAGACCACTTTTATGAAGTTGTGGCCTTGAAGAAAGTGATCCCCGAAGTCCCTTTCAAACTCAAAAAGAGTGAATATCCAGAGATCCGACATGAGATTAGAAGAAGAGGTTGGGAAGTTCTTACCAACCCCATTCAACAAGTCGGAATCCTAATGGTTCAAGAGTTCTATGCCAATGCATGGATCACCAAGAACCATGATCAAAGTGTGAACCCGGACCCAAAGAATTGGCTTACAATGGTTCGGGGGAAATACTTAGATTTTAATCCGGAAAATGTAAGGTTGGCATTCAACTTGCCCATGATGCAAGGAGATGAACACCCTTACACTAGAAGGGTCAACTTTGATCAAAGGTTGGACCAAGCCCTCACAGTCATTTGTGAAGAGGGCGCCCAATGGAAGAGAGATTCAAGAGGGAAGCCGGTTCAATTGAGAAGGCATGACCTCAAGCC
>NC_029775.3:12685348-12685617 GCF_000817695.3 Arachis duranensis
ATTGACATAGAGGGAGACATCCCCATTGATGAGGACAAGCCCATCACTAAGAAAAGGATGGAGCAAACAAGAGATCCCACTCATCATGAAATCCCTGAGATACCTCAAGGGATGCACTTTCCTCCATAAAACTATTGGGAGCAAATCAACACCTCCCTAGGAGAATTAAGTTCCAACATGGGACAACTAAGGGTAGAGCACCAAGAACATTCCATCATCCTCCATGAAATTAGAGAAGATCAAAGAATCATGAGGGAGGAGCAACAAAG
>NC_029775.3:12685804-12687629 GCF_000817695.3 Arachis duranensis
CAAGCACTCCATAGGATCTTCAAGAGGAAGAACAAGCCGCCATCACTAAGGTGGACCCGTTCTTTAATTTCCTTGTTCTTTATTTTCTGTTTTTCGAAAAATCATGCTTGTGTTTATCTATGTTTGTGTCTTGTGATCATTAGTGTCTTAGTGTCTATGCCTTAAAGTTATGAATGTCCTATGAATCCATCACCTTTCTTAAATGAAAAATGTTCTTAATTGAAAAAGAGAAGAATTGCATGAATTTCAGATTTTATAACAGATTAATTATTTTGATGTGGTGGCAATACTTTTGTTTTCTAAATGTATGCTTGAACAGTGCATATGTCTTTTGAATTTGTTGTTCGTGAATGTTGGCTCTTGAAAGAATGATGAAAAAGGAGACATGTTACTGAGGATCTGAAAAACCATAAAAATGATTCTTGAAGCAAGAAAAAGCAGTGAATTCAAAAAAAAAAGAGAAGAAGTTTATGCGAAAAAAAAAGAAGGAGAAAAACGAAAAAAAAGGGGTAAAAGAAAAGAAAAAAAATAATAAAGTTGTGATCCAAGGCAAAAAGAGTGTGCTTAAGAACCCTGGACACCTCTAATTGGGGACTCTAGCAAAGCTGAGTCACAATCTGAAAAGGTTCACCCAATTATGTGTCTATAGCATGTATGTATCCGGTGGTAATACTGGAAGACAGAGTGCTTTGGGCCACAGCCAAGACTCATAAAATAGCTATGTTCAAGAATCATTATACTTAACTAGGAGAATCAATAACACTATCTGAGTTCTGAGTTCCTATGGATGCCAATCATTCTAAACTTCAAAGGATAGAGTGAGATGCCAAAACTGTTCAGAGGCAAAAAGCTAAAAACCCCCCTCATCTAATTAATACTAATCTTCATAGATATTTTTAGAATTCATTGCATATTCTCTTCTTTTTATCTTATTTGATTTTCAGTTGCTTGAGGACAAGCAACAATTTAAGTTTGGTGTTGTGATGAGCGGATAATTTGTATGCTTTTTGGCATTGTTTTTAGGCAACAATTTAAGTTTGGTGTTGTGATGAGCGGATAATTTGTACGCTTTTTGGCATTGTTTTTAGTATGTTTTTAGTATGTTTTAGTTAGTTTTTATTATATTTTTATTAGTTTTTAGTTAAAATTCACTTTTCTGGACTTTACTATGAGTTTGTGTGTTTTTCTGTGATTTCAGGTATTTTCTGGCTGAAATTGAGGAACTTGAGCAAAAATCTGATTTAGAGACTAAAAAGGACTGCAGATGCTGTTGGATTCTGACCTCCCTGCACTCGAAGTAGATTTTCTGGAGCTACAGAAGTCCAATTGGTGCGCTCTCAACGGCGTTGGAAAGTAGACATTCTGGGCTTTCTAGAAATGTATAATAGTCCATACTTTGCCCAAAATTTGATGGCCCAAACCGGCATTCCAAATCAGCTCAAGAATTCTGGCGTAAAACGCCGGAACTGGCACAAGAATGGGAGTTAAACGCCAAAACTAGCACAAAAGCTGGCGTTTAACTCCAAGAGAAGTCTCTACACGAAAATGCTTCAATGCTCAGCCCAAGCACAAACCAAGTGGGCCCGGAAGTGGATTTTTATGTCTTTTACTCATCTTTGTAATTCTTAAGCTACTAGTTCCCTATAAGTAGGACCTTTTACTATTGTATTAAAATCTTTTGATCACTTTAGATCTTAGGATCGATCTTGGTTCTTCTGGTTCCCTCTCTGGGGCCGAGGCCAATGATCACTCTTGTTCTTATGTATTTTCAACGGTGGAGTTTCTACACACCATAGATTAAGGTGTGGAGCTCTGCTGTACCTCG
>NC_029775.3:12687840-12690295 GCF_000817695.3 Arachis duranensis
TATCTCTTGAATTCTTTAACAGGAATCTTCGTGGTATAAGCTAGAATTGATGGCGGCATTCAAGAGAATCCGGAAGGTCTAAACCTTGTCTGTGGTATTCTGAGTAGGATTCAATGATTGAATGACTGTGACGAGATTCAAACTCGCGATTGTGGGGCGTTAGTGACAGACGCAAAAGAATCACTGGATTCTATTCCGACATGATCGAGAACCGACAGCTGAATAGCCGTGCCGTGACAGGGTGCGTTGAACATTTTCACTGAGAGGACGGGACTGTAGCCACTGACAAAGGTGATGCCCAACATACAGCTTGCCATGGAAAGGAGTAAGAAGGATTGGATGAAGACAGTAGGAAAGCAGAGAGACGGAAGGGACAAAGCATCTTCATACGCTTATCTGAAGTTCTCACCAATGAATTGCATAAGTATCTATATCCTTATCTTATATTATCCTCCATAACCATTTGAGTCTGCCTGACTGAGATTTACAAGATGACCATAGCTTGCTTCATACCAACAATCTCCAGTGGTAATACTGGAAGACAGAGTGCTTTGGGCCACGGCCAAAACTCATAAAGTAGCTGTGTTCAAGAATCATCATACTTAACTAGGAGAATCAATGAGCACCAAGTCTTTGGGGCCATTACTAGGGATTATTTGAGTTGTGAAAAGAAGAGATCACAATTTCGTGCACCAAAGTACAATAGATAGCATGTTATAATCACGTAGGCATTCCCAAATAGTTTACAAGCAAGCAATTCAAATAATGTGCACATGATCCATGTCTGTCCTATGGCTGTTGATATCAACTATCGGTTACGTAGCCATCCCGACATGTTCTCAAGCTCAGAAATACACCATGGGGAGAATTCCCAAGCTGACATGGGGAAGAGAACGTGGTGCACGGAATTGCAATCACACTTTTACAATTCCGCACAACTAACCAGCAGGTGCACTGGGTCGTCCAAGTAATACCTTACGTGAGTAAGGGTCGATCCCACGGAGATTGTCGGCTTGAAGCAAGCTATGGTTATCTTGTAACTCTTAGTCAGGATATCAATAATTATCAGGGTTGATTGTGAAAAGTAAAAGAACACGAAATAAGTACTTGTTTTGCAGTAATGGAGAACAGGTTGAGGTTTTGGAGATGCTCCATCGTTTGAATCTCTGCTTTCCTACTGTCTTCTTCTTCAAGCACGCAAGGCTCCTTCCATGGCAAGCTGTATGTAGGTGATGAGCGGATAATTTGTATGCTTTTTGGCATTGTTTTTAGTATGTTTTTAGTATAATTTAGTTAGTTTTTAGTATATTTTTATTAGTTTTTAGCTAAAATTCACTTTTCTGGACTTTACTATGAGTTTGTGTGTTTTTCTGTGATTTTAGGTATTTTCTGGCTGAAATTGAGGGTCCTGAGCAAAAATCTGATTCCGAGACCAAAAAGGACTGCAGATGCTGTTGGATTCTGACCTCCCTGCACTCGAAGTGGATTTTCTGGAGCTACAGAAGCCCAATTGGCGCGCTCTCAATGGCATTGGAAAGTAGACATCCTGGGCTTTCCAGCAATATATGATAGTCCATACTTTGCCGCCTGACAAACGAGCCAGCCATTCCGTGAGATCAAAGTCTTCGTGGTATAGGCTAGAACTGATGGTGGCATTCAAGAGAATCCGGAAGGTCTAACCTTGTCTGTGGTATTCTGAGTAGGATTCAATGTCTGAATGACTGTGACGTGCTTCAAACTCCTGAAGGCGGGGCGTTAGTGACAGACGCAAAAGAATCACTGGATTCCATTCCGGCCTGATTGAGAACCGACAGATGAATTCCGCTATGCTGTGACAGAGCATATGCAATCGCTTTCATTGAGAGGATGGGAGGTAGCCATTGACAACGGTGAAACCCTACATACAGCTTGCCATGGAAGGAGACTTGCGTGTTTGAAGAAGAAGATAGTAGGAAAGCAGAGATTCAGAAGATGGAGCATCTCCAAACCTCAACCTATTCTCCATTATTGCAAAACAAGTAATCATTTCATGTTCTTTTGCTTTTCACAAATAATCCTGATAATTTCTGACATCCTGACTAAGATTTACAAGATAACCATAGCTTGCTTCAAGCCGACAATCTCCGTGGGATCGACCCTTGCTTACGCAAGGTATTACTTGGACGACCCAGTGCACTTGCTGGTTAGTTGTGCGGGATTGCAAAAGTGTGATTGCAATTTCGTGCACCAGTAGGGTTTCACCGTTGTCAATGGCTACCTCCCATCCTCTCAGTGAAAATGTTCAACGCACCCTGTCACGGCACGGCTAATCATCTGTCGGTTCTTAATCAGGCTGGAATAGAATCCAGTGATTCTTTTGCGTCTGTCACTAATGCCCAGCCCTCAGGAGTTTGAAGCTCATCACAGTCATTCAATCATTGAATCCTACTCAGAATACCACAGACAAGGTTTAGAC
>NC_029775.3:12692414-12694715 GCF_000817695.3 Arachis duranensis
TTCAAAAGACATATGCACTGTTCAAGCATTCATTCAGAAAACAAAAAGTATTGTCACCACATCAAACTAATTCAACTAGTTTCAAAGATGAATTCAAAATCCTGTACTTCTTGTTCTTTTGTGATTAAAGCATTTTTCATTTAAGAGAGGTGATGGATGCATAGGACATTCATAGCTTTAAGGCATAGACACTAAGATACTAATGATCATGTAATAAGACACAAACATAGATAAACATAAGCATAAAAATTCGAAAAATAGAAAATAAAGAACAAGAAGATTAAAGAACGGGTCCACCTTAGTGATAGCGGCTTGTTCTTCCTCTTGAAGATCTTATGGAGTGCTTGAGCTCCTCAATGTCTCTTCTTGCCTTTGTTGCTCATCTCTCATGATTCTTTTATCTTCTCTAATTTCATGGAGGATAATGGAATGTTCTTGGTGCTCCACCCTTAGTTGTCCCATGTTGGAACTAAACTCTCCTAGGGAGGTGTTTAATTGCTCCCAATAGTCTTGTGGAGGAAAGTGCATCCCTTGAGGAATCTCAGGTCTTGAAAGCTATCTTGTAAGCCCAGAGAGCATCATCAAGTTTCCTTGCCCAATCCTTTCTAGAGGTGCTCACGATTCTTTCCAGTATTCTCTTTAGTTCCCTGTTGGATACCTCAACTTGTCCATTTATTTGTGGGTAACATGGGGTTGCCACTTTATGGAAAATGCCATAATAGTGCAGAATAGAGTCAAGCTGTCTATTGTAGAAATGACTGCCTCCATCACTAATTAGTGTCTGTGAGACACCGAACCTGTTGAAGATATATTTTCGGAGGAACTTCATCACTACTCTGGCATCATTAGTGGGTGAGGCGACTGCCTCAACCCACTTAGACACGTAGTCCAATGCCACAAGGATGTACGTATTTGAAAATGAAGGTGGGAAAGGTCGCATGAAATCTATTCCCCATGCATCAAATAGCTCAATCTCTAGGATCTCTTACTGAGGCATGTCATGACTATGAAGGAGGTTGCCAGCCTACTTGTAGGAGTAGCACCCATCTTATCAGCCTTGGCTAAGAGTCCTGCTTGGTGAGAAGGTATTTAAAAGCAGCATGGTCAGTGTAGATAATGACCTTAGACCTTATTAGATAAGATCTGAATTTGTCAATGGCATAAACCACTGCAAGTAATTCCTTCTTTGTGGTAGTATAATTTTTCTGTGCGTCATTTAGAACACGACTGGCATAATAAATTATATGCAGGAGCTTGTCACGTCTCTGCCCCAAGACTGCACCAATGGTATGGTCACTGGCATCACACATTAGTTCAAATGGTAATGTCCAGTCTGGTGCAGAGATGACTGGTGCTGTGACCAGCTTAGCTTTCAGGGTCTCAAACGCCTGCAGACACTCCTTATCAAAGATAAATGGCGTGTCAGTAGCTAGCAGATTACTCAGAGGTTTTGCAATTTTTGAAAAATCCTTTATAAACCTTCTGTAGAATCCTGCATGCCCCAGAAAGCTTCTGATTGCCTTAACATTGGTAGGTGGTGGTAATTTTTCAATTACTTCAACTTTAGCTTGATCCACCTCTATTCCCTTGTTTGAAATTTTATGCCCAAGGACAACTCCTTCAGTCACCATAAAGTGACATTTTTCCCAGTTTAAAACTAGGTTGGTCTCTTGGCATCTTTTTAGAACAAGTGCTAGATGGTTAAGGCATGAGCTGAATGAGTCTCCAAATACTGAAAAGTCATCCATGAAGACTTCCAGAAATTTCTCTACCATATCTGAGAAGATAGAGAGCATGCACCTCTGAAAGATTGCAAGTGCATTGCATAGACCAAAAGGCATCCTTTTGTAGGCAAATACTCCAGAAGGACATGTAAATGCTGTTTTCTCTTGGTCCTGAGGATCTACTGTAATTTGGTTGTAACCTGAATAGCCATCCAAAAAACAGTAGTATTCATGACCTGCTAGTCTCTCTAGCATCTGGTCTATGAATGGTAAAGGAAAATGATCCTTTCTGGTGACTGTATTGAGTCTTCTGTAGTCAATACACATGCGCCACCCTGTAACTGTTCTTGTAGGAACTAGTTTATTCTTTTCATTATGAACCACTGTCATGCCTCCCTTCTTAGGGACAACGTGGATAGGACTCACCCAGGGGCTATCAGAAATAGGATAAATAATCCCAGCCTCTAGTAACTTAGTGACTTCTTTCTGCACCACCTCCTTCATGGCTGGATTTAGCCGCCTTTGTGGTTGAACCACTGGCTTAGCATCATCCTCCAATAGGATCTTGTGCATGCAT
>NC_029775.3:12694971-12696049 GCF_000817695.3 Arachis duranensis
TTGTGCTCCTCCATTTCCAGCACCACAAAGTCAGTTGGAAAGGCGAATGGCCCAACCTTGACAATCATGTCCTCTATTATGCCTGATGGATATTTAATGGATCCATCAGCAAGTTGGAGGCATATCCGGGTTGGTTTGACTTCTCCAGTCAATCCAAGCTTTCTGATAGTGGATGCAGGTATTAGGTTGATACTTGCCCCAAGATCACATAGAGCTTTCTTGGTACAAGTACCCTCTAATGTGCATGGTATCATAAAGCTTCCAGGATCTTTAAGCTTCTCTGGTAAGCTCTTTAATATGACTGCACTGCATTCTTCAGTGAGAAAAACTTTTTCAGTTTCTCTCCAATCCTTCTTATGACTTAAGATCTCTTTCATGAACTTAGTATAAGAAGGTATTTGCTCAAGTGCCTCTGCAAATGGAATCTTTATTTCAAGAGTCCTTAGATAGTCTGCAAAGCGGGCAAATTGCTTATCCTGTTCCGCTTGGCGGAGTTTCTGAGGATAAGGCATCTTGGCTTTATATTCTTCAACCTTAGTTGCTGCAGGTTTATTTCCTACAGAAGTGGTTGTAGAAGCCTGCTTAAGGGGGTTGTTATCAGCACTTGCAAGTGTCTGACCCATTTGTGGCGTTTGAACGCCAAGATTGGGTGCTTTTTGGGCGTTTAACGCCAGATTGCAACCCTTTTCTGGCGTTTGAACGCCAGAAGTGGCTACCCATTGGGCGTTTAACGCCACTTTCTTACCCTTTTCTGGCGTTTGAACGCCAAAATCATTCCTCTCTGGGCTCTTACTGTCCTCAGAAGGATTTTGGGTAGTTGGTTGGTCATCCTCTATCAGTTGTTCCTTTCTTAGCTTTTTGCTGCTTTGAGTAGATACATTCAATGTCTTCCCACTCCTTAATTTAATAGCTTGGCATTCTTCTGTTATCTGTTTAGATAGTTGCTGTCTTGTCTGATTCAATTGTGCTTCCATATTCTTGTTAGCATTTTTAGTGTCTTGGAGCATCTCTTTAAATTCTGCTAATTGTTTTGTCATAAGGAGTAATTGCTGATTAAGCTCAACCATCTGTTCTTGAG
>NC_029775.3:12696219-12697408 GCF_000817695.3 Arachis duranensis
AACCAGCTGAGTGGTCTAGAGACATCTGAGCTTTTTCTGTAAGCCCATAGTAGAAGATGTCCAACTGTACCCACTCTGAAAACATTTCAAAGGGGCATTTTCTTAGCATACCTCTATACCTCTCCCAGGCATTATAAAGGGATTCATTATCCTCTTGTTTAAAGCCTTGGATGTCCAGCCTTAGCTGTGTCATCCTTTTTGGAGGGTAAAATTGATTCAAGAATTTGTCTGATAACTGCTTCCATGTCTTTATGCTTGCTGTAGGTTGGTTATTCAACCACCTCTTAGCTTGATCTTTTACAGCAAATGGAAATAGTAATAGTCTGTAGACATCCTGATCCACCTCTTTATCACGTACTGTGTCAGCAATTTGTAAGAATTGTGCCAGAAACTCAGTAGGTTCTTCCTGTGGAAGACCGGAATACTGGCAATTTTGCTGCACTATGATAATGAGTTGAGGATTTAGCTCAAAGCTGCTTGCTTTAATGGGAGGTATACAGATGCTACTCCCATATGCAGCTGTAATGGGGTTAGCATAAAGTCCTTCTGGACTGTTCAATTCCACTTAAGTCCATGATGGAGAAAGGGAATATAATATGGATTCACAATTAAAGTTTTTTTTTTAGTTGACCGAAATAAATAAAATAAAACAAAAGGAAAATAAAATAAATTTTCGAAAACTAAAAGAAAATAAGATCAAAGCAAATTGAAAACTAAATCAATTAGTTGATTAAAAGTTTTTGGAATTAGCAATTGAAAAGATACGATTGAAAATTATTTTGAAAAAGATTTGATTTTTTTTTTGAAATGAGGAAAGAGAATGGTGCACGAATTTGTGATTCGCACAACTAACCAGCAAGTGCACTGGGTCGTCCAAGTAATACCTTACGTGAGTAAGGGTCGATCCCACGGAGATTATTGGTTTGAAGCAATCAATGTTTATTTTATTAATCTTAGTCAGGAGGCCAATAAGGATTTAATGAAATTACAAGATTTGATTATAAAAATAAAAGAGAATAACAGCGTTACTTGTTGTGCAGTAATGGGGAATATGTTGGAGTTTTGGAGATGCTTTGTCCTTTAACTTCAACTCTTCCTTGAAATCCTTCAACACACGCAAGGCTCCTTCCATGGCAAGCTCTATGTAGGGTGTCACCGTTGTCAGTGGCTACTTCCCATCCTCTCAGTG
>NC_029775.3:12697844-12698506 GCF_000817695.3 Arachis duranensis
TGTGCTGGGGCTGAGACTAAAGCTATCCACGAGTAGAGGCCTTTCTTTGCGTTAAACTTCAGGTTATGACGTGTTTTGGGCGTTCAACTCTGGATCATGACATTTTTCTGGCGTTTAACTCCAGACAGCAGCATGTACTTGGCGTTCAACGCCAAGTTACGTCGTCTATCTTCGCGCAAAGTATGAACTATTATATATTGCTGGAAAGCCCTGGATGTCTACTTTCCAAAGCCGTTGAGAGCGCGCCAATTGGACTCTTGTAGCTCCAAAAATTCCATTCCGAGTGCAGGGAGGTCAGGATCCAACAGCATCAGCAGTCCTTTTTCAGCCTAACTCAGATTTTTGCTCAGCTCACTCAATTTCAGCCAGAAAATACCTGAAATCACAGAAAAACACACAAGCTCATAGTAAAGTCCAGAAATATGATTTTTGCCTAAAAACTAATAATATTCTCCTAAAAACTAACTAAAACAAGCTAAAATCTACATGAAATTACCCCAAAAAGCGTATAAAATATCCGCTCATCACAACACCAAACTTCAACTGTTGCTTGTCCTCAAGCAACTAGATGAATAAAATAGGTTCTAACAGAAATTAAGAAGTAATAATATTTTAGAGTTTTAAATGAAGCTTAGATTCTTATTAGATGAGCGGGGCTTGTA
>NC_029775.3:12698723-12701916 GCF_000817695.3 Arachis duranensis
ATGCCTGATGATGATGAGAAAAATAAATTATAGCTTAATTGGAAATAAAATCAAAATAGACATACTAATTACTACTAAATATCTCCTAAGGTGAATTTCTATAATAATACTATCACTAAGCTAAAGCAGAAAATCGGAACTCAGCAACCTGTTGTTTTGAGGAGTAGATGCTCCTCTATTCTTTGGGGTGTGGTTCAAGGATTAATTTTTGGCGCTTCAGCTCCCTTAGATCACGCCCTTGCTCTTCCTGTTCCTTGAGCAGTTTGCAAAGCATGCTACTTTGATTATTCTGTTCTTCCTTTATTTGATCCATAGCTTCTTGCAATCTGGAAATAGAAGCCTCAAGATGTTCCCAATATTCGAATTGGGGCAGTTCTGGGAGGGCTTCTTGTGCTCTTCTCTTAGTTGGATCCTCTTGTTGCTGTTGTCTGACCATTGATGTTCCAGTAATGGGCTTTTCAATTAGGATATATTCAGTTATTCCCATCTTTACTCCAGCATCTTTGCAAAGCATAGAAATTAGGCTTGGATAAGCCAATTTGGCGTCCTTAGAATTCCTGTTTGTATTTTATATAGCTCACATGAGATCAGCTGATGGACTTCCACTTCTTTTCCCAACATGATGCAGTGAATCATTACTGCTCTTTTAATAGTGACTTCAGAACAGTTGCTGGTGGGCAATATGGAATGCCCTACGAAATCCAGCCAACCTCTGGCTACTGGTTTCAGATCTTCCCTTTTGAGTTGAACTGGGATGTCAGTCGTGCTGGTGGTCCACTTGGCTCCAGGGATGCATATGTCCTCCAGAACCTTGTCCAGCCCTTTATTGACCCTCATCATTCTCCTATTAAAGGAATCTGGGTCATCTTTCAGTTGAGGAATCTTGAATATCATCTTTCAGTTGAGGAAGCTTAAATATCTCCCTGATCTTGTCAGAATTGGTATGAATGATCTTTCCTCTGACTACAGTCCGATGGTCAAAGAGAGCAGATCCAATTATTTTTTGCCTTTCTGTCTGCCATAGATTAGCATAGAATTCCTGAACCATGTTCCTTCCCACTTTCGTTTCAGGATTGGCCAGAATTTCCCAATTCCTGTTTCGAATTTGCTCTTGGATCTCTGGATATTCATCTTCTTTCAGATCAAATCTGACTTCCGGGATCACGGATCTGTGACTCATTATCTTGTAGTAATGGTCTGAATGTTCTTTAGTTAAGAACTTCCCTTGATTCCAGAGTGGCTTTGGATTGCTTTCTTTCTTGCCTCTTGGGTTGGGTTGTTTTCCTTTAGGAGCCATGATCTTTAGTGGGTATGTTTTTGTGATCACGGATAAAACACACCAAACTTAGAGCTTTGCTTGTCCTCAAGTAAAAGAGAAGAAAGAAGAGGGATAGAAGGAGAGCAAGTGTGGGATGAGGATGAGGAGGAGGCGCCGAACTCAAAATATAGGGAAGGGGGTGGGTAATTTTTGAAAATAAGAAAAAGATAAGATAGAAGATATGATATTAAAAGATATGATCAGAAAAAGATATAAATTAAAAAGAGAAAGATATGAATAATAAATTAAAAGATAAATTTGAAAATTTTTTTAATTTTGAAAAAGATTTTAAAAAGATAATTGATTTTTGAAAATAAACTTAAAAGAGTTGGATTGGATTGGAAAACTATTTGGCTTTATGGATTAAGATATATTTAATATTTTTGAAACATGGATTTTTAGAAATCAGGGTTTTTAGAAATTAGGATAAAAAACTTTTGGAATTGAAGATGATATTTTGAAACATGTTTATGCAAGAAATCATGAATTGAACCAAAAAAATTTGAAAAATTATAAAGAAAAACGAATTTGTACCTCCTCCCACCATCCTGGCGTTAAACGCCCACATGATGCATGTTTTGGGCGTTTAACGCCCAAATGTTGCTTCTTCTGGGCGTTCAACGCCCAGCTGATGCTTCTTTCTGGCGTTGAACGCCAGGAAGTCCTTTGTCACTGGGCGTTTTTCTGAACGCTCAGGATGCTAGCAGACTGGCGTTAAACGCCCAGAAGATGCTCCTTTCTGGCGTTTAACGCCCAGATGGCTACCCTCACTGGCGTTAAACGCCCAGTGGGTGCTTCTTTTGGGCGTTCAACGCCCAAAGTATTTCTTACTGGCTCTTTCACACCAGTGAGCTTCCAATTTTCCTTGTAACTTTGTGACTTCAACCAATGGCTATTTCACCTTTTGAAGATACTGTAGCATCTACCTGTAAAACTTCAAATTCTTAGAAAAACGAATAAAATTAAATTTTGTGATTGGCTGGGTTGCCTCCCAGCAAGCGCTTCTTTAATGTCATTAGCTGGACTATCACTGATCTTCAATTAAGTTTCAGTCTTGAGCATTCTTGCTCGAAATTACCTTCAAGATAGTGTTTAACTCTTTGTCCATTGATGAGCGGATAATTTGTATGCTTTTTGGCATTGTTTTTAGTATGTTTTTAGTATGATCTAGTTAGTTTTTAGTATATTTTTATTAGTTTTTAGTTAAAATTCACTTTTCTGGACTTTACTATGAGTTTGTGTGTTTTTCTGTGATTTCAGGTATTTTCTGGCTGAAATTGAGGGACCTGAGCAAAAATCTGATTCAGAGACTAAAAAGGACTGCAGATGCTGTTGGATTCTGACCTCCCTGCACTCGAAGTGGATTTTCTGGAGCTACAGAAGCCCAATTGGCGCGCTCTCAACGGCTTTGGAAAGTAGACATCCTGGGCTTTCCAGAAATATATGATAGTCCATACTTTGCCCACGATTTGATGGCCCAAACCGGCGTTCAAAGTCACCTTCAAGATTTCCAGCGTTAAACGCCGGAACTGGCACCAAAATGGGAGTTAAACGCCCAAACTGGCACTAAAGCTGGCGTTTAACTCCAAGAAGAGTCTCTACACGAAAATGCTTCATTGATCAGCCCAAGCACACACCAAGTGAGCCCGGAAGTGGATTTTTATGTCATTTACTCATCTCTGTACACCATAGGCTACTAGTTTTCTATAAGTAGGACCTTTTACTATTGTATTGGAGAGCTTTTAATCATGTTTTTATGATTGAACCCTCATTGGGAGGCTGGCCTCACGGCCATGCCTAGACCTTGTTCTTATGTATTTTCAACGGTGGAGTTTCTACACACCATAGATTAAGGTGTGGAGCTCTGCTGTACCT
>NC_029775.3:12702084-12702386 GCF_000817695.3 Arachis duranensis
TCGTTCTACCTTCGATTGGGTGAATATCTCTTGGATTCTTGATTGCACGATGCATGGTTGATCGCCTGACAACCGAGTGCTCGCCTGACAAACGAGCCAACCATTCCGTGAGATCAGAGTCTTCGTGGTATAGGCAAGAACTGATGGCGGCATTCAAGAGAATCCGGAAGGTCTAACCTTGTCTGTGGTATTCTGAGTAGGATTCAATGACGGAATGGCTATGACGTGCTTCAAACTCCTAGCAGGCGGGGCGTTAGTGACAGACGCAAAAGAATCGATGGATTCTATTCCAGCCTGACCGA
>NC_029775.3:12702486-12703759 GCF_000817695.3 Arachis duranensis
AGAACTTTCTGTCCTGGCTCAAAGACTCTGGATGACAATTTCTTATCATGCCATCTTTTTGCTTTCTCCTTGTAAATTTTTGTATTCTCGAAAGCATTGAGTCTAAATTCCTCTAGCTCATTTAACTGGAGCAATCGTCTTTCTCCAGCTAACTTGGCATCAAGGTTCAGGAATCTGGTTGCCCAGTAGGCCTTGTGTTCCAGTTCCACTGGCAAGTGACACGCCTTTCCATACACAAGCTGGTATGGAGAGGTCCCTATGGGGGTCTTGAATGTTGTTCTGTATGCCCACAGAGCATCATCCAAGCTTCTTGCCCAATCCCTTCTACGGTTAATTACAGTCCGTTCCAAAATTCCTTTGAGTTCTCTATTTGAGACTTCAGCTTGCCCATCAGTTTGTGGGTGATATGGAGTAGCTACCCTGTGACTAACTCCATAACGTACCAGAGCAGAGTAAAGCTGTTTATTACAGAAATGAGTGCCCCCATCACTGATTAACACTCTGGGGATACCAAATCTGCTGAAAATATGTTTCTGGAGGAATTTTAACACTGTTTTAGTGTCATTAGTGGGTGTTGCAATAGCCTCCGCCCATTTGGATACATATTCCACTGCCACCAGAATATAAGTGTTTGAGTATGATGGTGGGAAAGGTCCCATGAAGTCAATGCCCCATACATCAAACAACTCAATCTCCAAGATTCCTTGTTGAGGCATGGCATAACTGTGAGGTAGGTTGCCTGATCTTTGGCAACTATCACAATTAAGCACAAACGCTCGGGAAGCTTTATAGAGAGTAGGCCAGTAGAAGCCACTTTGGAGGACTCTTGTGGCTGTTCGTTCACTTCCAAAATGTCCTCCATACTGTGATCCATGGCAATGCCAAAGGATCTTCTGTGCTTCTTCTTTAGGCACACATCTACGGATTACTCCGTCTGCACATCTCTTAAAAAGATATGGTTCATCCCAAAGATAGTACTTTGCATCTGTGATTAATTTCATTGCACCCTACTGTACTCTTTGGGTATGAATCTCACTGCCTTGTAGTTTGCAATGTCTGCAAACCATGGCACTTCCTGGATGGCAAACAGTTGCTCATCCGGAAAGGTTTCAGAGATCTCAGTGAGAGGAGGAGACGCCCCTTTCACTGGTTCTATTCGGGACAGGTGATCTGCCACTTGATTCTCTGTCCCTTTCCTGTCTCTTATTTCTATATCAAACTCTTGCAGAAGAAAAACCCATCTTATGAGTCTGGGTTTTGAATCCTGCTTTGT
>NC_029775.3:12703776-12704026 GCF_000817695.3 Arachis duranensis
TTTGAATCTTGCTTTGTGAGTAGATATTTAAGAGCAGCATGATCAGTGTACACAATCACTTTTGATCCTACTAAATAGGATCTGAATTTGTCAATGGCGTAAACCGCTGCTAGTAGCTCCTTTTCTGTGGTTGTGTAATTCTTCTGTGCATCATTTAGAACACGGCTGGCATAGTAAATGACGTGCAGAAGCTTGTCATGCCTTTGTCCCAACACTGCACCAATGGCATGGTCACTGGCATCACACATCA
>NC_029775.3:12704268-12704964 GCF_000817695.3 Arachis duranensis
TCCTTCAGTCACCATAAAGTGACATTTTTCCTAGTTTAAAACCAGGTTAGTCTCTTGGCATCTTTTCAGAACAAGTGCTAAATGGTTAAGGCAGGAGCTGAACGAGTCTCCAAATACTGAAAAGTCATCCATGAAGACTTCCAGGAATTTTTCCACATCAGAGAAAATTGAGAGCATGCACCTTTGAAAGGTTGCAGGTGCATTGCACAGTCCAAATGGCATCCTTCTGTATGCAAATACTCCAGATGGGCATGTGAATGCCGTTTTCTCCTGATCCTGGGGATCTACTGCAATTTGATTGTAACCTGAATATCCATCCAGGAAGCAGTAGTATTCATGACCTGCTAGTCTTTCTAGCATCTAGTCTATGAATGGTAAAGGAAAATGATCCTTTCTGGTGGCTGTATTGAGTCTTCTATAATCAATGCACATACGCCACCCTGTAACTGTTCTTGTGGGAACCAGTTCATTTTTTTCATTATGGATCACTGTCATGCCACCTTTCTTAGGGACAACTTGGACAGGGCTCACCCAGGGGCTGTCAGAAATAGGATAAATAATCCCAGCCTCTAGTAATTTAGTGACCTCTTTCTGCACCACTTCTTTTATAGCTGGATTCAGCCGCCTTTGTGGTTGGACCACTGGCTTGGCGTCATCTTCCAGTAAGATCTTGTGCATGCATCTTGCTGGGCTAAT
>NC_029775.3:12705007-12705503 GCF_000817695.3 Arachis duranensis
CACTAATGGACCACCCAAGAGCTGTCTTGTGTGTCCTTAGCACTTGAATTAGTGCTTCCTCTTCCTGTGGCTCTAAGGTAGAGCTTATAATTACAGGAAAGGTATCACCTTCTCCCAGAAATGCATATTTCAGGGATGGTGGTAATGCTTTGAGTTCGGGTTTTGGAGGTTTCTCCTCTTCTTGAGGGATTTTCAGAGGTTCTATTATCTTCTCTGATTCCTCCAAATCAGGCTGAACATCTTTAAAGATGTCCTCTAGCTCTGATTCGAGACTCTCAGCCATATTGACCTCTCTTACCAGAGAGTCAATAATATCAACACTCATGCAGTCATTTGGGGTGTCTGGATGTTGCATGGCTTTGACAACATTCAACTTAAACTCCTCCTCATTGACTCTCAAGGTCACTTCCCCTTTTTGGACATCAATGAGGGTTCAGCCAGTAGCTAGGAAAGGTCTTCCTAGAATGAAAGTTGCACTCTTGTGCTCCTCCATTTC
>NC_029775.3:12710052-12710286 GCF_000817695.3 Arachis duranensis
GATCAAAAAGGGACTAAGGACATGCAAATTCGAAAATTAAAAGAAAAACAAAAGCATGCAATTGACACCAAACTTAAAATATGAAACTATACTCAAATAAAAGACTCTAAACCAAGAAAAAATAAAACAATCCTAATCTAAGTAACAAGATACACCGTCAGTTGTCCAAACTCGAACAATCCCCGGCAACGGCGCCAAAAACTTGGTGCACGAAATTGCAATCACACTTTTACA
>NC_029775.3:12710988-12712649 GCF_000817695.3 Arachis duranensis
TTAAACGCCAGCTTTTATGCCAGTTTGGGCGTTTAACTCCAATTTTTATGCCAGTTCCGGCGTTAAACGCTGGGAATTCTGAAGCTGATTTGCAACGCCGGTTTGGGCCATTAAATCTCAGGCAAAGTATGGACTATTATATATTGCTGGAAAGCCCAGGATGTCTACTTTCCAACGCCGTTGAGAGCGTGCTAATTGGGCTTCTGTAGCTCCAGAAAATCCACTCCGAGTGCAGAGAGGTCAGAATCCAACAGCATCTGCAGTCCTTTTCAGCCTCTGAATTAGATTTTTGCTCAGGACCCTCAATTTCAGCCAGAAAAGACCTGAAATCACAGAAAAACACACAAACTCATAGTAAACTCCAGAAAAGTAAATTTTAACTAAAAACTAATAAAAATATAATAAAAACTAACTAAAATATACTAAAAACATACTAAAAACAATGCCAAAAAGCGTATAAATTATCCGCTCATCAGAACGCCCCCAAGCTCAATAATATCCATAGGACGAATCCTAAGCTGACATGGAGAAAACAATACCAAAGCTCAATAACAACAACGTGAAAAATCTCGGCTGACATGGGGACAACGCCCCAAGCCTAAGTTATTAAATTATTTTTCTCATAATTATCAGTTTCATTCTCAAAACCAATTCATATCTCATCTCATCATTCTCAACTTTTCTTAACTCATTGCTAATACATTTTATTATTCTTGATTGATTAACATCATCAGTTCTCAACTTTTATTTCATTCTTTGTTCCTCATTCTTCTTTCTTCTCTATATGTCTCAATATCATTGTCTTTAACTTTAACCCTTCCTAGGGACAACTTACATTTCTTTTCATTTCCTAAGCTTGTTTAATCTAAAACCTTCTTGTGTTGTAAATACTTATGCACGACCTATTTTTCTTGCTAAAGTAACTCTAGAGATTATAATCTTCAATTTAAGTTAGGTTTTGCTGAACTTGGATTAGAATTGAATTTTTTACAAAATTTAGAATTCTGCTACTGTATTTACAAAATTCCAGAAAAACAGACAACAGCAGTATTTTTATAAATTTCACAATAATTCTAATTCTAATCCGTTGTCTCTAAATTTTGGTAGGATTACAGCCAACATTTCCAAGTTTAAAAACCCACAAGTTTCAGGTTCATATCACTTCGTTTGAGTAATTGATGAGCGGATAATTTATACGCTTTTTGGCATTGTTTTTAGTATGTTTTTAGTATAATCTAGTTAGTTTTTAGTATATTTTTATTAGTTTTTAGTTAAAATTCACTTTTCTGGACTTTACTATGAGTTTGTGTGTTTTTCTGTTATTTCAGGTATTTTCTGGCTGAAATTGAGGGTCCTGAGCAAAAATCTGATTCCGAGACCAAAAAGGACTGCAGATGCTGTTGGATTCTGACCTCCCTGCACTCGAAGTGGATTTTCTGGAGCTACAGAAGCCCAATTGGCGCGCTCTCAACGGCGTTGGAAAGTAGACATCCTGGGCTTTCCAGAAATATATGATAGTCCATACTTTGCCCAAGATTTGATGGCCCAAACCGGCGTGGCAAATCAGCCTCAGAAATTCCAGCGTTTAACGCTGGAACTGGCATAAAACTTGGAGTTAAACGCCCAAACTGGCATAAAAGCTGGCGTTTAACTCCAGAAAA
>NC_029775.3:12712907-12735886 GCF_000817695.3 Arachis duranensis
ATCCGGAAGGTCTAAACCTTGTCTGTGGTATTCTGAGTAGGATTCAATGATTGAATGACTGTGACGAGCTTCAAACTCCTGAGGCTGGGCGTTAGTGATAGACGCAAAAGAATCACTGGATTCTATTCCGGCCTGATCGAGAACCGACAGATGATTAGCCATGCTGTGATAGAGCATAGGAACATTTTCACTGAGAGGATGGGAGGTAGCCATTGACAACGGTGAAACCCTACATACAGCTTGCCATGGAAGGAGACTTGCGTGTTTGAAGAAGAAGACAGTAGGAAAGCAGAGATTCAGAAGATGGAGCATCTCCAAACCTCAACCTATTCCCCATTACTGCAAAACGAGTAATCATTTCATGTTCTTTTGTTTTTCACAATCAATCCTGATAATTTCTGATATCCTGACTAAGATTTACAAGATAACCATAGCTTGCTTCAAGCCGATAATCTCCGTGGGATCGACCCTTGCTCACGCAAGGTATTACTTGGACGACCCAGTGCACTTGCTGGTTAGTTGTGTGGAGTTGCAAAAGTGTGATTGCAATTTCGTGCACCAGTAATTAATTATCAATTGGAAGAGGTGCCCTGTTTTTATGAATCAGTTCAGAATTTCCAGCAAACCACCCATCTTCCAAATGACTTATCTAAGTCTACAAAATAGATATGGACCTGAAACTTATTCTCACTTAAAATAGACTGATCAATATTTAAATATGTTTTATAAGGAACTCAAAATTCCACTTAAATCCAAAGTTATAGCATCTGGAAGTTGGTATTGCAGAACCAGAAAACCAGAAAAATCTGCAACAACCACTAATCTTCAAAAAATCATATCTTCCAAACCACTTGGCCAAATTCCCTGAAATTTTTATGGAATAATATTGACTTATAGAAATTTGTTAGAAAAATTGATTAGTTTGAAAATCATGTTCAGATTATTCCCAGGTTTCGTTTTAAGTTGCTGTCCAAACAGATTAGGAGTTTCTGCAGCAAGACTTCTCAATTTCACTAACCAAATTTAGTTCTCTAGGTTTTCAACTTATACTAATCTACCATTCCTCTCATTAATAACCATATCTACTTTAATTATATCATAACCTTACTCCAAATCCTCAGTTCCATGTACCTATCAGAAATTACCATGATTTATATCATACAAGTACACTTTAAAGCATTAAAATTCTGCACTTCTTCTAACAATAATAAACCAACCAATCAACAGAATTTCAGCAACATCAACCTTACTAACTCATTACCTTCAACTATAAATTACATTTAACAATTATCCATTACCCATAATTCTAATCCTTACCCATAAAACCTGCACATTTATAATATATCAAGCCCCATTTCATTAATACTATCTATTAACACATTAGTACTCACACCAATTTATAAAACTCATACATTATTCAAAATTCCAACCTTCCAATCATAAGCATATATACATACATACATTTAACTCCCATTATCAATTACTCAACACAATACCACATCAATTTATTCATCAACATCACAAACACTCATCATTTAACACATTCATTCATTTCAATTTATCCTATAGTGCTCTAGCCTAAGTTTTCACAAAACCTTATATGTTAAACGCGTGAAACCTAAATCATATTTTGGCCAATCACTATATTTAGTCCAAGGCATCCACCCAAATCACAACACAGCCCCTCAAGCTTTCAGAAACCACCCAAAATCTTAGCTTCAATCACCACCAAGCCTCCAACATATACACTTATACACCTAATTTTACATATATCACCATACATACTCAAAATTCACATTTAACATACTAGAACCAAAATTGGCTAGGGTTTATGAACCTTACCTTGTATGTGCCTCAACCGAACTAAAGCCCACTCATTCCTCAACTCAATTTGATCCTATAATCATCAATTTAACCAAAATTTTAACATCTAGCAACCTTAATATTCCCAAATTGAAGAAGAGAGAATAGAAGCTGGAATTTTTATTTTCTCACCTTGAAAGGTACTGGGCTTTATAGAGTTCAACACCGCAGACGCGTGACTGCAAACGGTGCAGCGATCAGAGCTCCGAATCAAAAGTTATCAAGGATTGAAGTTTAGGTGAGGGTTTGCTTCTTCTCCTCTTCCATGGCTGCCCAGCAGCGTGTTTAGCATGCAAGAAGGGAGAAGGAAGATCTAAACTCACTTTATTAAGTGAGTGGGTGGAGCCCACGGATCCAGTTTGGGTGCGGTTTAACCGGTTTGGCCCGTTCGGCCCAATCTTGAGCCGATTTCTTTAAAATTTGTGTCAAAATTCTCATTTTAATTATCTCTATCCTATTTTAATATTATATTTACATTTTTTATTTTTCTTATTAAAACTTAATTTTTCCTTTAATTATTTTCTAAAGTTACAGGGTTTACAATTTACAATTATTAGGTTTTAGATGTAGTTTTTCTAAAGAGAGAGACTCTCTCCTCTCTCTAGGTTTTAGGAATTTTAGGTTTATTTTTTCTCATATTCAGATCTCTACCTTGCTTTAATTTAGGTTTCTTCTACTTTTATTTGTTCTATTACTTTAGTTTATTTCCTTCTCTTGTTGATTTCTCTATTTTTGCCACTTTCGTGTTTATGAGCTATTGTTACATTTAATTTCTTCTAATGCAATTTGTGTTTTCATAGTTTATTGTTGCTCTCTTTATTTGTTAGTCATTAATGCTTGCAGTTGGTTGTTTAGATTTATTTTCCTTGTTAGTTTTCTATGCTTTTATTTTATACCTTCCAAATATTTGTTAAAATGCTTGGTTGGGTTTTAAATTAGATTTTTATGTTCTTAACTTGGATTAATCAATTAGAGACTCTTGAGTTATCAAAACTCATTTGTTGATTGGTAATTGAAGATTGCCGGTTAGCTTGAACTTCACCAAAGCTAGTCTCTCACTTTGAGTTGACTAGGACTTGTGAACTCAAGTTAATTGTATGCACTTGACCTTCCTCCATTGGTTAGAGGTTAACTAAGTGAAGGCAACTCGCATTTACCATCACAATTGACAATGATAATGAGGATATAACTTCTAATTATCAATCCTTGCTAAGAGCATCTTAGTTACTAATTTATTTTCTTGTTGTTTACATTCCTTGTTTATTAAACTCAAAACCCAAAAAGATACAATCTCATAACCAATAATAAACTACACTTCCCTGCAATTCCTTGAGAGATGATCTGAGTTTTAAATACTTCAGTTAATTTTATTGGGTTTGCTTAAGTGACAAACAATTTAAATTTGATTGAGGTTTAATTGTCGGTTTAGAACTATACTTATAACGCGCTTATTTTTGTGAAAATCTTTACCAATATTTTTCCCCCATTAATTTTTGGTGCCGTTGCTAGAAAATTGCAAATGTGTACCTTATTATTGGTTATTGTGAATATTGTGAATATATTTTCCTTTTTGTTTCTTTGTTAGTTGTTTCTAGTTTTAGGAGTTTATTTTCATTAATTCTTATTAGTTTTTTGTTTTTATTCTCTGTTATTACTATGAATTCTCACCCCTTTGGTTATGAGTTTGGTTCAAATTATGTTGTAGGAAATGAACGCTACAATGAGAACATGCATCAAGGATGGGACAATCAAAGGTGGGAGGAACCTCAAGCTTATGATAAACCATTTTGCCAACAACCTCCACCAACGTACTATGAGCAAGAGCCATTCCATGATTCATATGAAGACAATATCTATGGTGGACCTCCTTGTAGTTACCAACAAGCCCCACCATATGCCTATGAATCCCCTCCTCAACATAATTTTGAACCACCGTACTTACAAGCCTCATCTAACCAAACACCCCCATATGACCCTAATCCTTACCCACCATACCAAGAACCTTATGAGCCATATGAACCATACATAGAGCCACCCCAATTCCATCCCAATTACTCCCAAGAACCACCACCTCAATATACACCACCTCCAATGTATGCAAATTTTCAACCGCAACATGATCCTAATTATGTTAGCCAAGCAGAACAAGAGCCACATGATCATTTTAAGGAAGCAGTGGATCAACTTCAAGCAACCATCCATCAAATGGAGCGAGAGAAAAACCAAAAAGCATACGAAGCTCTTATGGCTAACAAATCTCAACTTGAGAACAAAGAACTAGAGTGTGTTGTACAACAAGTGGCAAAGATGGAGAGTGTTGAACCGTCATATCTCTATCATGATGAACCACTCTCTTGTCATGAACCTTTCCTTCCAAGTAGTGAACCCTCATATCCACCCCAATCTCCAATGAATGACACTATTGGAGTTCTTCTTCAAGAGCAAAGTGAGATGCAAAAGATGACACTAGAGTTCATAGCTACCTTGACTAAGGTAGTCTATAATTTAGCTTCAATGCATTTCAACACTCAAGGAACTCCACTGGCTACATGTGGAGAATCTAATGAAGAACGTAGCATGAAGGAGAAACTAGAAATCCCGGTGGAAAGTGAGGAATGTGATTTTGTACTAGAACAATTGGAGGAAGGCGTACTTGTTAAAGAGGAAGAAGTAGTTGAAGACTTAGGAGATGCTGAACCTCCATGAAAATCTAGAGTTGTAGAGTATTCCTCCAAGAAGCTTGAATTTGATGTTGAGGAGGCTAGTACACAACCTCCAAGGCATATTCCCTATGCCGAATTGGATGGAATAGATCAAGAGACAAGTTTCCTTGGTGATGATGATCATGAATCAAGCCCTCCAAGTGATGAATGTGCGTCCGCAAATGAACTCCTTGAGTTTGAAGAACCCTCTTCGATTGAGTTGGAGAATGATTTGGATGTGGAAGTCCTTCAAAAAGGATAGACGGGAGTTGAATATGCCTTATCAAGATCATTAGAGACTTCTCTACCTAGGTTGCCGTCTACTCCTTCATTTGAGTGGGTAAAACTTATCTCTATTAGCTTTACTACCCCACTTGAATATGGTATTCTTGAAACGGATGGTCAACTTAGGAGGCTTTGTGGAATGAAGTGTAAGAGAAGGATGTTTAATGGTTGGAGTTGCAAATCAAGACTTATCAAGGTTGAGATTTCAAGAGCTAGATGCAGGGGTTAGACCTGTAAGAACCGAGCTTAATTAACTATTTAATTAAGTATTTAATTGCTCCAAAGTAGGTTTCACGTAGTTACAGTGAGAATTTGAGGATTTAAGTATGATTTTTGGACTCAGAAGGTCTTTCTGAGTCAGAGAATGTATTTTCTACGAAAAACCGTAAAAAACTGCAAATCGGCAGTTGAACCGGTTGAACCGGTTTAAGTCTGCCTGGTGTTGTGCGAGAAAAAATGGAAACAGTAAAAAAACCTTAGAAAAATATTAGAAATAGAAAATCGGGCGTTAATTTTAAAGGTTTGGCTCGAAGTTGGGCCGAACGGGCTAAAAATGCTAACGGATTGGATCGAACCCAAGTTGAGCCCAAGCCCAACATATATAAGTGCTTTAAATGAACCAACCAGCCATTAAAACACACACCACCAGCTGAGAAGAAAAGGAGAGAGAGACTCCATTAACACTATTCACTCTCACCTTCTCAAGCTCATATCTTGAACTATAGAGCTCCGATCGCTGCACCGTTTATGGCTACGCGTTCCTTGTGAAGAGCTTTACATGACCCACCTAAGAAACTGGTAAGGAAAGCTCGAATTCCTCTCAGTTCTTCTCTTTAAAATTCCGATTTTTAAGGTTTTTGGTTAAGTGAGATTTTGTGATTTTGGGTGTTTAGGTCCACTCTAACTTTTGCTTAGCCTTGGATTTTGGCTACTAAAACTGTTGGAATAGGTAAGAGCTCTTGAAACCCTTGTGAGATTATGTTTAAATTGAGCCTTAGGTTGATTTGTGATGATTTATGTATATATAGCTTGATTATTGTGAGTTTGGGAGCTATTTGAACTTGTTGGTGGCTTGGATTGTATTAGAAAGCTTGTTGGTGATCTTTGTTGTGCTCATTTTAGGTTAAGGACATATTGGGAATCGGCCAAGGTATGGTTTCGGTTTTCTCTATGTAGTATATAATATTCATGGACACTTAGGCTAGTGACTTATAGGATAGGTTTGGATTTATGTGTTTGTTGATGATGGTTGATTGATGATGTATATTGAATGGGTATTGTTATGTTGAGAAATATTGATGTTAAGGTATGATGTTTGATGACTTGAATGATTGTATATTATGGATATTGATATAAATCATGAATGAGATTGATTATGAGAATTGATAGTGATAAATTGATGATTGAGGAATGTATTGGTAGAGATTTGACCTTAGTGTCATATAATTGATTTTTTATGGTTGAGAGTGGTGAATTGTAACCCAAGAGGGTAGATTGTGTGTAAATGGGACTTTGGTATTATTGTGGTTGGATGTGGTTTGAGGATTTGGAAAATTTGGTAAGTTGTGACTTTTGGTAAAAGTTGGTTTTAGGTGAACTTTGTTTGATCATAACTTATGCCTCGGTTTTCAAAATTGATTGGAATTTGTTTGAAATTAAATCTTATTAAAAAACCCTTTAGTTTGATATAAAGTTTATAAGAATTGGGTTTTTGTAGAGGAAGTTATGATCATTCAAAGATTGGTGTAAAATCTGAAATTATGCAAAGTTGCAGAATTTTTGTGATTTCTGGTATGTGCACACGCTCACCTCTACAAAAATTTTAACCTGTGCACATGCACAGACCTGTGCGTACACACATGCAGAGGCAGGCAATCTGTTTACAGCGCTAGCACAGCTTGTGTGCGCACATACCCAATGAGGATTTGTAACCTGTGTGCACGCACAGTCCTGTGCACACGCACATGTTGGGAAGGCTAGTCTGTTGAGGGCGCTAGCACAGGTTGTGCTAGCGAACAAACATTATGAATTTTAGTACCTATGCGTACGCACACTTTTAAAAAAACTTCTCCCGAGCGTGCGCACGCACAGCTCTGTGGGTACGCACACGCCTTGTTTCTCAAATTTTAACTTTCTTTTCAACTATTCCACCTTTCCATCAATATTGTAAGCTTCTATAACACCATTTTAAGACTTTTGGGCTTAATTTTAAGTATGAGAACATGGGAAATAACCTAAGGGTTTTAGTTGATGCTGTTTTGAAAAGTTAGAAAATGAAGGCTAGGTTTCTGGTGTACTGAGGATGGTTTGATGGCGTGTAAAGAATGATTGGTATATGAGATGAGAACTGATGAACTGTTGAGTTCAGAATTGAAATGTGAATTTACAGTAGTTGAGCTGAGTCAAAGACTCAGAATGGAAATGTTGATTGGACAGTGGTTGAGATGGGTCGAGGACTCGAATGTGCAATGATGATTCATTGATGTGATGAAAATGTTTTTCTGAAAAACCACTGAACTACTGTTTTATATTGAGATTAGGAGACACTATGCGCTCGACAGGGACGGCGTTTGGATCCTGCCTGTCGAGGTAGCAGTGGCGGCGTAAGGGCGGTGGTTTGTCCCGCTTGCGTTGAGATGTGAAGTCCGTGGCAAGAGTATCCCGCTTGCATCCCTTCAGATCAATAGAGCGTGCAGGCGTAAAACCCTGGACAGTGATCCGAGCACTATATCTCGGGGGTTTTCAATGATGATTCCGAAGGGCGACATCTCCATGGAGATGTGTCGGGTTGGCAGTTGAACCGACAATGTGATATCACAGCCAGTAGGACAGGCATTCATCATGTGCATTTTCTATTTGTTTGTTTGCTTTGCCAACTTGTAATTGCTTGTCTAATTTTATAACATGCTTAATTGCTATTTGAATTACTTGCTTTATATACTTTTACTTGTGATTTACTTGCATTGTATATCATTGTGATTTCTACTGGGATTGAGGAGGTTCGGAAGGCGGTGGTGATGGGATCGTATGGAGGATAGTTTGGTGAAGGCTGTGGGACAGCGGTGTTTGGTTAGAATAAAAATCTCCTAAGATAGAGTACCCTGTTTATTGATGCTAAGGTTTATTTATATATATGCTTTATGGTTTTAGTATGCCTTAAGATGAGATCTTGTGATGGATATGGAGCTTAAGATTGCCTTTGGCGTCTCAGATTCTTATATCCTACATCACTGGGCACTATTACCATACTGAGAATCTCCAGTTCTCACTCCATATTTCTATTGTGTTTTTCAGATGCAGGTCGCAACCCACCTCGGTGAGTTGCTTGGATGGTGACAGAAGCGGAGGATCCTGTTACCTTTTTGGAGTCTTTTGATTTATCTTGTTTATACATCTCTCATTTTGAATTTTGTTTTAGCCTAGAGGCATGTATTGAGGGAACAAACTTGTATAAGTTGTTTTTACTGTCTGGTTTCTATATGGTCTACTGTATATAGCTAGCCGGCTTAAACTCCGCGAGCTATGGTTTCTATATGGTCTACTATTATCTCTTGTTATGTTGTATCTGTTTCTTGTGCTTTAAGTTGGTAGCTCTGTTAGTACGTTTTGCGCTTTGTAAATCCTGTTTTGAGCTATATTATTCATCGGGCTTCAAGATTATATGTATGAGCTTAGAACTATCGTAATCTCTGATTACCCTTTGCTTTACGATGCGAGGTAAAGCTTAGGCTAATTAGGGTGTTACAGGACAGGTGATCACTTGATTGGGTCTAAGAGAAGAGTTTGGTATTGCATTGAGAATTTGGATTGCTTGCCACCCGGTTGGAACAATGATGATCAACTTCACGACGAGTGTAGAAACAAGATTTCGGATCCCGGCATACAAGAAGATCGACTTTGGGAGCTCAAGACTTCTGAAGAACTTCATCAAGACTTGATGAATTCACTTGAAAATGTTAGAGCTTATTGGAAGTCCAAGAATTGGTGGATGTTCAAGGATAGATTCAAGCACAAGCCACCTTGATAAGAGCTCCCCATAAGTCCAACTTAAGGACAATAAAATAAAAGTGCTAGGTGTGAGACACCCTACCATGGTAAATTCTTTTTCATTTCTCTCTTTTGTAGATATTGGTAAAAATAAGTTTAATTTTATGTCTAGTTTATTTTGTTGAGTTTAATTGGTAGTTTAGCATGTGAAATAAGGTTTTATGGTGTTTTGGTAGCTGTTTAGAGTCTTGGAATGCTTGGTTTGGTGCAAGAACTTGGAAAAATTTTAAAAAATAGAGCATCATGCCATGCGTACACGTCACCCACGCATACGCGTGACCCTAAATGTTTTGACCATCCACACGTATGCATCACCCATACATACGCGTGGATCCAAAATTTTCACCATCCATACAAAAACCCGAGAGTTATGCGAGTTTTGGGCTGGAATTGTGCGTTTAGCACAAAACCAACCCACGCGTACGCGTCATCCCACGTGTACGTGTCGCCCCTCTAAATAATCCATCAAGCGTACGCGTGACCCACGTGTACACGTCGCACCCATTTCACCTATCCACGCTTATGCGTCACTCTATGCGTACGCGTGGATTGCCCTGTTTCATCCACCTTCTTTTCTTCTCCTTTTTCTATTTCTTTCCTTCCTCTCTCTTCTTCTCTTTTCTTTCCCTTCTTCACCCATCATCCAATACTACCAATCACCATCTAACACTATTTTTTTAGTTAGATAGTTAGTTAGTTATTTAGTTAGTTTAGCTTATGTTTAATTTCCTATTTTTCATTATAAGTGTTGGATTATTAATATTGTTTGCTGTTTATTGCTGCTTATTGCTAATTTAATGCTATTTTAGCATAATTATTTTTGGATATTCATTGTTGGATTTTATTGTTGAGGTTATATTTGGTTATTGGTTTTGAGTTTCTTTGTTGAGCAATTGGGAATACCAAATACATGAGAATTGCCTTTAAAGCATTCTAAATCTTTTTGATTGCATGATTTGCCACCATGTGATTTGAATTCTTTTCTTTGATTAGGCAATTTCTTGATGGATGTTATGTATTTATCTTAATGCATTGTGTTTCTTGATCATATGCATCCATATGTTATGCTTAAGCCTTAATGACATGATTGACCATTAATTGTTTACTTATGTACTCTACACATATTTGAAACTAGTCATTTTGGCATAATGTTTCTTTTGTGAAACTGGATTGGAAGTTCACCTAGGGACATCCTTTTGAAAGTCTCAAGCTATATGAACCATGCTTGCTATGTGATTGACTTTTCACCTCTAGTTCTCTTTTACTACATTGCATAGCAATCATGTTTCCCATCTTATGTCCACTAGGTGATGTGAGCCCAAATTCAAGGTGTGTCATTGACTACTGTGTAAATTTCATATACCATTTGGTCCATTAAGTTCTCTTGCACATCAATCAATGTCCATTTATTATCCAATTCACAATTGCTTGATTTTTGCTTGAATGCTTTTATGCTTCTTTGTTACATGGTTGGTTGACTTAACCTACAAGTGTTTGAAGTATTTCAAGCACACTAGAATAAGTGAAGTGCATGCTTCTTTTGTGTACTTGTGACATAGTTCTTTATATGCTAGTGTGTGTGTTCTAAACCGCGCGCAAACTTAGAACTCATACACTTGTTTCATTAATGTCACACTAATTTACCCACTCATCTTTGAATGCACCGAGGACGGTGCAAACTTTTAAGTGTGGGGAGGTTGTCCGACCAGTCGACGTTTTGGGTGACAAGTTTCTAACCCCAACACTTTTGCATTTCATTTTTAGGTCCTTTAGGATTCTTAGTTGCATTTTCTTGTTTTGCATATATATATAATAAGCTTAGTCAAATTAATAAAATTTTCCAAGGATTTTATCTATAGGGCACCACCCCCAATTGATTTTAAAAAAAAATTAGAACTTGCTTGAAGTACATATATTGTGGATCATGTTTTTGAGCTAAGAACACAAGCATATGAGATTTGAGCCCAATTGTGTGGTTACATCATATAACCATTTATTTTCATTCTTGTGTGCATTATTCTCTTCCTATGATTGTAATCTTTGATTTGTTCGATTCTTTATGTCCATTACTTTGTGTATACATGCATTTATATGATTGAGGCCATTGTTTCAAATAACTCATTTACCCATATAGCCTACCTTTTTTCTTCCATTGTTAGCCAATTTAAAAATTCTTCATCGAACTTGCTTGAATTATACATTGTGGATCATGTTTTTGAGCTAAGAACACACAACCCTGTGAGTTTTGAGCCTAATTGTGTGGTTACATCATATAACCACTATTTTTCCTTCTTGTGTGTGATTATTCTCTTTCTATGATTGCAACCTTTGATTTGTTTGATTCTATATGTCCATTATTTTGTGTATATATGCATTTATATGATTGAGGACATTGTTTCAATTAGCTCACTTACCCAAATAGCCTTACCCTTTATCTTCCATTGTTAGCCAACTTTGAGCCTACGATTAACCCACTTTGTTCTTTAATTTAGCACATTACAAGCCTTAAAGCGAAAAACAACAAATGCCCCTTATTTGGATCTTTGATTAGCTTAGGCTAGTGAGTGTGTGTATCATTCAAGTGTGGGGAAACTTAGGACACTGGATGAGAAAAAGGGTGTGTTTTGTATTTCTATTGAAAACATTGGAAATTGGGTGCATGTTCATGCATTAATTATGTAAAACCATATGCATTGATACTTTTGTATATACTTTATTGCAAAGAGAATAATGCCCCAAAGTAAAGTTCAATAATAATCAATACATAGTTGTGATGATCAAAAAGAGAATACATGAGTGTGTGAAAAAGTGATGAATGGGTAGTTAGGTTTGTTTAGAATAGTATAGGTTGTTATATAGGTTAGCTGGGTCATGCACCATTATTTCGTGGTACATCTTGTGCTTAATTGAGTGGATTTTATCCACTATTCTGACACTTATTCACGGAATTCGCATGTTTTACACTTTCCTTCCTGATTTTGTGCTACGATTGAAAACATGCTTCTTTGGCCTTTAATTAACTATTTTTAGTCCTCTATTATTACCATTCGATGCCGTAATATGTGTGTTAAGTGTTTTCAGGTTTTATGAGGCAGGAATGGCTTAGAGGATGGAAAAAAAGCATGCAAAAGTGGAAGGAATACAAGAGATTGAAGGAACTGCAAAGCTGTCAAGCCTGACCTCTTCGCACTCAATCGATCATAACTTGAGCTACAGAGATCTAAATGAAGCAGTTTCAGTTGTGTTAGAAAGCTAACATCCGGGGCTTCGCAACAATATATAATTTTCCATAGTTGACCTGGAGATAAGGGATGCGCACACGCAAAGCACGCGGATGCGCGCATCTGCGAAATTCCCATCGGCGCGCACGCGCACCTGGCGCGTACGCACGCATGAGCCGCGACCTGTATGTATCAGAAATCACCCCCATCAATTTCTGAGATATTTTTGACCTAGTTCTCGGCCCAGAAAACACAAATTAAAGGCTGGGAGTGGAGCAGAATCATTCATTCATCACATTCACATAATTTTAGGTTTTAGATGTAGGTTCTAGAGAGAGGCTCTCTCCTCTCTCTAGGTTTTAGGATTCTTAAGTTTAGCTATTTTTAATTTAGGATTTCTCTTCTACTCTTATTGATTACTCATTGTTATTGCTTTGGTTTGTGAACTTTTGATGTTAGATTCAATTTCCCTAATAATGCAATTGATTGTTTAGATTTTATTCTCTCTTGTCGCTTTTCTATGCTTTTGTGTTGTGCCTTCCAAGTGTTTGTTAAAATGCTTGGTTGGATTTTAGAGTAGATTTTTATCCTTTTGGCTTTGGTTGAGTAATTGGTGACACTTGAGTTATCAAACTCATTTGTTGATGGATAATTGTTGTGTTTGCTAGTTGATTTAGATTCCATTTACTCTAGTCTTTCCATAGGAACTGACTAGGACCTGGAAAATCAAATTGAGTTATCCACTTGACATACCTTCATAGTTAGAGGTTGACCAAATGGGAGCAATGAACAATTCTCATCACAATTGATAAGGATGACTAGGATATGACATCCGGTTCTCATACCTTGTCAAGAGTTTTTATTATTATTATTGTGTTTTCTCTACAATTTACTCTTCTTATTTCTCATCCCCAAAACCCCAATTTATACAACTTATAACCAATAATAAGAACACTTCCCTGCAATTCCTTGAGAGATGACCCGAGGTTTAAATACTTCGGTTATCAATTTTATTAGGGGTTTGTTACTTGTGACAAACAAACTTTTGCACGAAAGGGATTCCTTGTTGGTTTAGACGCTATACTTTCAACGAGATCTAATTTGTAAATTTCTAGACTGCGCAGGGAATCTCGATCGTCAAAATGGCACCGTTGCCGGGGAATTGCAAACGTGTACCTTATTATTGGTTATTGTAAATATTTGTTTTTGCTTATTTATTTGTTTTTGTTTTTAATTTTTATTAGCTACTATGAATTCTCACCCCTTTGGCTATGAGCGTGGTTATAATTATGTTGCAGGAAGAGGAAACTATAATGACAATATGCACCATGGTTGGAATAATCAAAGATGGGAGGAGCCACAAGGATTTGATCAACCCTTTTGGTAACAACCCCCTCCAATATACCACGAGCAACAACCATTCCATGATGCATACCAAGACAATGGTTATGGTGGACCTTTACGTGACACTCAATACCCACCACAGCATGTCTATGAACCCCCTCCTCAACATAGTTTTGAATCACCATACTCACAAGCTCCTTACCACCAAACACCCCCATATGACCCTAATCCTTACCCACCACACCAAGAGCCTTATGAGCCATACTTAGAACCACCACCTCAATATACACCGTCTCCATATCCTTATCAAGAGAACCTACCTCCGTGTTATGAGCTCTTTCTCCCAACAAATGAACCCTTCTATCCACCCCCAAACCTCCATGGAGAACACACTTACCTCTCTCATTGGTCTCACCTCTAAACTCCAAAATCTTATATCCCGCATGGATCAACCCTCTACCTCCAGTATTCAACTCTCAAGCTTCACTGCACTACCACCCTCTGTGCAAGAATACCCATGTATATCAATCCAAGAGCAACATGATCCCAATGATGCTATTGACATGGAACAAGAGAGAGGGGATCGTCTTAGGGACGTAATCGCAATGGATCGGTTACACGTGGCTTTATTTCCAGGGGAGCAACAGGATGCCCAAAATGTGGAGGTAGGAAAGACCCTTGAAGATGAAGGAGTAGTTGAAGGGAGTTGTCATATAAAGGAAATCATCAAGGAGGAGTATGATTTTATGCTAAAACAACTGGAGGAAGCCGTAATTATTGAGGAGGAAGAAGTGGTTAAAGACTTAGGAGATGCTGAACCTCCATGGAAAAGTCAAATTATAGAACCTCTTTCAAAGAGGTTTGAAATTGATGTTGAGGAGGGTGTACAACCTCCAAGGCATAGTCTGGTTGAAGACTTTGAAGAGGTTGATCAAGAGATGGACTCAATCATTGACGAATCCTTACCTACAATTGAATTCTCTCCCATTGGACTTGACATGGAGATTAAAGAAGAAGAAGCACAACCTCACATACCCTTGGTAGGCAATAAAGAGGAGATTGGATTGGAAGAAAGCTACCAAGAGAAAGATGTTGAAATTAAAGAGGCTTGCAAGGAGGTGAAAGTTGTCAGAGAAGAGCACAAGGGAGTGGAGCTTGCAAGATCATTAGAAAAACCTCTCCCAAGGCCATTACCGTCCAACACAACATTCAAGTAGGTAAAATTCTTATCCTTGAACTTTACTTCCCCACTTGAATATCGGCTACTGAAGACGGATGGTCAACTTAGAGCTCTCTGTGGCTCTAAGAGTAAGAGGGAGATGGTTAGTGGTAGCGTTGTCAAGCAAGGTTCAATATGGTAGTATGCTCCAAGTTGAAATGCAAAGGTTGGTGTAGAGCTCGATTGAATGGGTCTAGGAAGTTGTTTGGACGCTTCAGTGAGAATTCAGATTGCTTGCCACCCAGTTGGAACAATGGTGATCAACACAAAGACGGGTGCAAAAGCAAGGTTTGGGACCTCGGAATTCGGTCTGGCAATCAATACTTTTGGGGTCTTGTCACTTGCGTTAACTTGCTTGAAGGCTGTATGCGCCTAGTTTGGGACCCCAGAGGCTACTGAAAGTACAAATATTGGTGGGGATTCCTGGACGATTTCAAGCACAAGCTGCCATGACAAGGAGCTCACCATATGTCCAACTTAAGGACTTTAACTAAAAGTGCTAGGTGGGAGACAATCCACCATGGTATGATCGTTCCTTTTCATTCTTAGTTTTATTTTTATTTTTATTAGTGTTCATTCATTCTGCATCTTCACATGCATTCTGCATTTAAAAAAAAGGGGGATCGAGGCGCCAGCGCCTAGTGCGCGTCTGCGTCCCTTGTGGATGCGAAATGGGTTAAATCGAACAGAGAATGGCGCGGGAGCTGGGCACGAAACATGCCTTAGGCACAATCCCGCCCACGCGCACACGTATTGTACGCGTGCGCGCCGTTTTTCCTTTTGGCGACCCACGCGTCCGCGTGGATGGGGAAATCAGCGTAAAACTATGTTTTACCTGAGTGTTGTGCGTGTGTGAGGATGGACTCACGCGACTAGCACAAACCAGGGCACGTGTCCACGCACTGGACGCCTCCGCGTCCCTCTCCTTTCGCGGACGCACGCAGTACGCGTGCGCGTCGGTTGCGCCGCCAGTTTTCATTCTTTCCCACCCCCCAAATCCTACTTTTCTCTCTCAATCCTAATTCTTTCTTCTTTCTTCTTTGTTTTTCTTCTTCTCTCTTACTAATTATCTATTTTTGCATTCTTATGATTGGTGTTGGTAATTTATTTGGGTAATTACTTTCTCACACATAAACATGATTGTTATTTTGTTACATGTGATATTCATTGTTGCTATTGATGCTTGACCTATGCTTCTCATGCCTTCGGCTGTATGCTTTTAAACCTCTTGCATCTAGCTGCTCTAATATGCCTTCATTGACTTCAATTGATGTCCTATTTACATGTAGTCGCGACTATGTATTTCAGACATTCTCCTTTACCTTGGCATTGATTATCACTTGAACTTTCCTCCTCCCGGATCTAGCTATTTGAATTACATGTCCTTTTCCTTTTCCCCTCTTTCAGGATGGCCACCAAGAAGGGTACAGAGAAAGCCTCTACCAAGACACCGGCCAAGAGAGGAACAAAAAGAGCAGCAGTTGTCGCTCACAACCCCTGTCCACTTGGACATCTCAGTATACACCGAGGACTGTGCAATCTTTAAGTGTGGGGAGGTCGATACCGACTTTCGTGGGTTAGTTATTTCCTACTTCAACACCAATGCTTTATTTTCCTTGTTAAATGTTGCATTTGCATATTTGATTGAATGTTTGTTTGATTTTGTGCATATTTTACCACTACTTGGTTAAAGTAATAAGTTTCTTTTCAAGACCCTATTTTATAGCATTTCACTAATTTAAATTGAAAAATTGTGTTAAACTTGTTTGAAGATTGTAATTTGGAACATGAATTATAGCTAAGAACACACAACCCGTGAGATTTGAGCTTTACTACATGGTTACATTATTTAACCATGATATTTTATTCTTGTGTGTTTCCTTCTCTATGATTGCAATCTTTGCTTTGTTTCAGTCTATATGTCCATTGTTTAGTATATTTACATGCATACATATGATTGAGGTCATCATTTGTTATTAGCTCACTTATCCCAAATTGCCTGCCATTCCATTTACCTTTGTTAGCCACTTTGAGCCTTTTAATCCCCATTTATTCTATATTTTACCACATCACTAGCCTTAAACGGAAAAATAATTACTTATCCCAATTGAATCTTTGGTTAGCTTAAGATAGTGTGTTAACTAAGTGTGGGGAACTGCAGGAACCTGGGTTAATGGAAATGTGTTATATTTCAACTTTATGTGAATATTGGGAATTTGGGTGCATACTCATGTGAAACCAGAAAAGAAAAAAATCAAATACCTATGTGCATTGATATGTTATATTTTCTTTCATAAAAAAAAAGAGAAAAAAAAGAAACGAAATAAATAAATAAATAATGGGACAAAATTACCTCAATGCTAAGTTTAATAAAAGATCAATGCATAGGTGGTGAAATTAAAGAAAATTTGGTACATGAGTATGTGATACAAAAGTGGAAATTATGGGTAGCTAGGCATGAATTTAGAGTTACATAGAGTGTGTGTGTGTGTGTGTGTGTGTGTGTGTGTGTGTGTGTGTTAAGTGAGAGCTTAGGTTAGTCAAAGATTTATATTTTAGCTCACTTAGCCATACACATATCCTCACCCTTACCTTAGCCCTATTACAACCTTGAAAAGACCTCATGATGTTTGCATTGGTATACTAAATATTTGTTGATTGGTTAGATGAAGAACAAAATTTTAGAAAACATGATTATAGAAGAGTAGAGTGAATTAACCCTAAACACTTGAGCGATTAGAGTGCATATACACTACCAGTGAGGGTTCAATGCTTGATTCTATGTTTCCTCCTTTCATGAGCTAGTTTCTTACAAGTTTACTTGTCTCTTATTGTGTGATTTGAATTAGTGGAATCCAATTTATGTTTGTCTTGGAGAATTTGTTTACTTTTAACTAAGTAGGTAAAAACATTTTTGCATGTAGTTGCATATATACAGATAGGTTGCATTTCATACATCCTACCATTCTGTCTTCACTCTCTTATAGCTTCTCTTGAGCTTAGCATGAGGACATGCTAATGTTTAAGTGTGGGGAGATTTGATGCACCATTATTTCATGGTATATCTTGTGCTTAATTGAGTGGATTTTTATCCACTATTCTGACACTTATTCACGGAATTCGCACGTTTTACACTTTCCTTCCTGATTTTGTGCTATGATTGAAAACATGCTTCTTTGGCCTTTAATTCACTATTTTTAATCCTCTCTTATTACCATTCGATGTCGTGATATGTGTGTTAAGTGTTTTCAGGTTTTATGAGGCGGGAATGACTTAGACGATGGAAAGAAAGCATGCAAAAGTGGAAGGAATACAAGAAATCAAAGGAACTACAAAGCTGTCAAGCCTAACCTCTTTGCACTCAATCAATCATAACTTGAGCTACAGAGATCCAAATGAGACGGTTCTAGTTGTGTTGGAAAGCTAACATCCGGGGCTTCGCAACAATATATAATTTGCTAGAGTTTACCTGACGATCAGGATGCGGAAGCGCAAAGCACACAGACGCGCGCATCTGCAAAATTTCCATCAGCGCGCATGCGCATCTGACGCGTACGCGTGCATGAGCCGCGACCTGTACATATCAGAAATCGCCCTCAGTGATTTCTGCGCTGTTTTTGACCCAGTTCTCGGTCCAGAAAACACAGATTATAGGCTGGGAGTGGAGCAGAATCATTCATTCATCACATTCACATAATTTTAGGTTTTAGATGTAGGTTCTAGAGAGAGAGTGATGAGCGGATAATTTATACGCTTTTGGCATTATTTTTAAGTAGTTTTTAATAGGTTCAAGCTACTTTTAGGGATGTTTTCATTAGTTTTTATGCTAAATTCACATTTTTGGACTTTAATATGAGTTTGTGTGTTTTTCTGTGATTTCAGGTATTTTCTGGCTGAAATTGAGGGACCTGAGCAAAACTTTGATAAAAGGCTGACAAAGGACGCTGATGCTGTTGGAATCTGACCTCCTTGCACTCGAAATGGATTTTCTAGAGCTACAGAACTTCAAATGGCACGCTCTCAACAGCGTTGAAAAATAGACATCTAGATCTTTCCAGCAATATATAATAGTCCATACTTTATTCAGGAATTGACGACGTAAACTGGCTCTCAACGCCAGTTCCATGCTGCATTCTGGAGTCAAACACCAGAAACATGTCACGAACCAGAGTTGAACGCCCAAAACACGTTACAACTTGGCGTTCAACTCCAAGATAAGCCTCAGCTCGTGTAACATTCAAGCTCAGCCCAAACATACACCAAGTGGGCCCCGAAAGTAGATTTATGCATCAATTACTTACTTTTGTAAACCCTAGCAGCTAGTTTATTATAAATAAGACTTTTTACTAGTGTATTAGACATCTTTGAACGTTTAATTCTTAGACCTTGGGGGCTGGCCTCTCGGTCATGCTTGAACCTTCATCACTTATGTATTTTCAACGGTGGAGTTTCTACACACCATAGATTAAGGGTGTGGAGCTCTGCTGTACCTCAAGTTTTAATGCAATTACTATTATTTTCTATTCAATTCGTTTTATTCTTGTTTTAAGATACCATTCGTACTTCAACCTAATGGATGTGATGATCTGTGACACTCATCATCATCCATCCGTATGAATGCGTGCCTGACAACCACTTCCGTTCTACAAGCGAAAGCTAGAGTGCGTATCTCTTAGATTCCTTAATCAGAATCTTCGTGGTATAAGCTAGAATTGATGGCGGCATTCATGAGAATCCGAAAAGTCTAAACCTTGTCTGTGGTATTCCGAGTAGGATTTTGGGATTGAATGACTGTGACGAGCTTCAAACTCGTGATTGTTGGGCGTGATGACAAACGCAAAAGAATCAAGGGATTCTATTCCAACATGATCGAGAACCAACAGATGATTAGCCGTGCCGTGACAGAGCATTTGGACCTTTTTCACTGAGAGGATAGCCATTGACAACGGTGATGCCCTACATACAGCTTGCCATGGAAAGGAGTAAGAAGGATTGGATGGATGCAGTAGGAAAGCAGAGATTCAAAAGGAATACAGCATCTCCATACACTTATCTGAAATTTCTACCAATGAAATTACATAAGTATTTGTATCCTTTATTAATAAATTAATTATCTCTTTATATTTTCGAAAACCCAATAATCAATTATTATCCGCCTAACTGAGATTTACAAGATGACCATAGCTTGCTTCGTACCAACAATCTCTGTGGGATCGACCCTTACTCACGTAAGGTATTACTTGGACGACCCAGTACACTTGCTGGTTAGTTGAGCGAAGTTGTGAGGTTATATTTAGACCATGGTATTGAGCACCAAGTTTTTTGGAGCCATTACTGGGGAATTAATTTCGAACAACAATTCAAGCATAAATCACAATTTCGTCCACCAAGTTTTTGGCGCCGTTACCGGAGATTGTTCGAGTATGGACAACTAACGGCTCATCTTGTTGCTCAGATTGGGTAATTTTATTTTATTTTATTTTATTTTGTTGTTCTTAAATTTCAAAAAAAAATTTATATTACTTATCCTATTCTTCAGAATTTTTAAGAATGAATTCTAGAGTTTCATGAAGCATGTTGAAGCCTGGCTGGTTGTAAAGCCATGTCTAAATTCTTTTGGACTGAGCCTTCAAAACCATCTTCATAGAGGCAAGTTAATTGGAATATTAGCTGTATGCTAAAGCTTGGCTGGCTATTGGCCATGTCTAGTGTTTTAGACCGGAACTTTCACATAAAGCTTGGCTGGCTATTAAGCCATGTCTAATTCCTAGACCGGAACTTTAGACAAACATTGCTTGATTCCTGGAATTCATATAAAAAATTTAGAATTTCTTATTTTATTTTTCCTATATGGTTTCGAAAAAAATAAAAATAAAATACAAAAAAATTAGAAAATCATAAAAATAAAAAATATTTTGTGTTTCTTGTTAGAGTCTTGTATCAAGTTTTAAGTTTGGTGTCAATTGCATATTCATCATGCATTTTTCGAAAATTGCATTCATGCATTGCATTTATCATGATCTTCAAGTTGTTCTTGATGAACTTTCTTGTTTGATCTTCATATTTTCTTGTTTTGTGTTGTATGGTATTTTTCATGTGCATTTTTGCATTCATAGTGTCTAAACATGAAAGATTTCTAAGTTTGGTGTCTTGCATGTTTTCTTTACATTGAAAATTTTTCAAAAATATGTTCTTGATGTTCATCATGATCTTCAAAGTGTTCTTGGTGTTCATCTTGACATTCATAGTGTTCTTGCATACATCATGTGTTTTGATCCAAAATTTTCATGCATTGAGTATTTTTAGTGTTTTTCTCTCTCATCATAAAAAATTCAAAAATAAAAAAAATAAATATCTTATCTTTTTAAAATCTTTTTCAAAAATCATATATTTTCTATTTTTTATTATTTTTGAAAATGTCAAAAATCTTTTTCAAAATATTTTCAAAATCTTTTTCTTATTTTTATATCATATTTTCGAAAATCACATCATCAATTAATGTTTTGATTCAAAAATTTCAAGTTTGTTACTTTCTTGTTAAGAAAGATTCAAACTTTAAGTTCTAGAATCATATCTTGTGATTTCTTGTAAGTCAAGTAATTAATTGTGATTTTAAAATTCAAATCTTTTTCAAAACTAATTTCAATCATATCTTTTTAAAACCATATCTTTTAAAATCATATCTTTTCAAAAATATCTTTTCAATCTTATCTTTTCAAAATCATATCTTTTTAAAATCATATCTTTTTAATCATATCTTTTCATATCATATCTTTTTCAAACATTAATTTCAAAAATCTTTTCTAACTTCTTATCTTTTCAAAATTAATTTTCAAATCTTTTTCAACTAACTAATTGATTTATTTGTTTGTAAATCTTTGATCTTTTTCAAAACCACCTAAGTAATTTTCTCTCTCTAATTTTCGAAAATTACCTTCCTCTTTTTCAAAATTCTTCTAATTAACTAATTATTTCAAATTTTAATTTTAATTTTATTAAAATTTATTTTTCGAATTGCTATCCCTCTCACCTCCTTCTATTTATTTTATTTATTTACTAACACTTCTCTTCATCCTAAAATTCGAACCCCCCTCTTTCTGAGTTCGAATTTTCCTCTTCTCCTTCCTATTCTTCTTCTTTTCTACTCACATAAAGGAACCTCTATATCTGGACAAAGAGGATCCCTATTATTATTTTCTGTTCCCTTCTTTTTCATATGAGCAGGAGCAAGGACAAGAATATTCTTATTAAAGCAGATCCTGAACCTGAAAGAACTCTGAAGAGGAAGTCAAGAGAAACTAAAAATCAACAATTCAGAGAAACCTCAAAAAAAAAAGAGAAAAGGGAAGACAAAAAGCTTCCACCTCCAAGTCATGGGAGATGGAGAGATTCATCTCAAGGGTCCATAGCTCAGTAGAAGAGCATTTGACTACACATCAAGAGAACATGAGGAATTCCCTCATCAAGAAATCCCTGAGATACCTCAGGGGATACATTTTCCTCCACATAAGTATTAGGAGCACCAAAATCACTAGGGAGGAGCAACAAAGACAAGGAAGAGACATAGAAGAGCTCAAGGACATCAATGGTCCTTCAAGAAGGCGCCACCCTCACTAAGGTGGACTCATTCCTTGTTCTTAAATTTTTTCTACTTTTTGTTTTTTTATGTTATATGTTTATCTATGTTTGTGTCTTTATTACATGATGATTAGTATTTAGTAACTATGTCTTAAGGCTATGAATAATTCCATGAATCCTTCACCTCTCTTAAATGAAAAATGTTTTTAATTCAAAAGAACAAGAAGTACATGAGCTTCGAATTCATCCTTGAATTTAGTTTACTTATATTGATGTGGTGACAATACTTTTTGTTTTCTGAATGAATGCTTGAACAGTGCATATTTTTTATCTTGTTGTGTATGAATGTTAAAATTATTGGCTCTTGAAAGAATGATGAACAAAGAGAAATGTTATTGACAATCTGAAAAATCATGAGATTGATTCTTGAAGCTAGAAAAAGCAGTGAAAAAGCAAAAGTTTGAAAAAAAAAGAAGAGTGGCAAAAAAAATAGAAAGGAAAAGAAAAGCAAGCAGAAAAAGCCAATAGCTCTTAAAACCAAAAGGTAAGGGTAAAAAGGATCCAAGGCTTTGAGCATCAATGGATAGGAGGGCCCAAGGAAATAAAATCCAAGCCTAAGCGGCTAATTCAAGCTGTCCTTAACCATGTGCTTGTGGCATGCAGGTCCAAGTGAAAAGCTTGAGACTGAGTGGTTAAATTCGTGATCCAAAGCAAAAAGAG
>NC_029775.3:12735954-12749884 GCF_000817695.3 Arachis duranensis
GCAAAGCTGAGTCACAATCTGAAAAGGTTCACCCAGTTATGTGTCTGTGGCATTTATGTATCCGGTGGTAATACTAGAAAACAAAGTGCTTAGGGCCATGGCCAAGACTCATAAAAGTAGCTGTATTCAAGAATCAACATACTTAACTAGGAGAATCAATAACACTATCTGAAATTCTAAGTTCCTATAGAAGCCAATCATTCTAAACTTCAAAGGATAAAGTGAGATGCCAAAACTGTTCAGAAGCAGAAAGCTACAAGTCCCGCTCATCTAATTAGAATTAATATTCATTGATATTTTGGAATTTATAGTATATTCTCTTCTTTTTATCCTATTTGATTTTCAGTTGCTTGGGGACAAGCAACAATTTAAGTTTGGTGTTGTGATGAGCGGATAATTTATGCGCTTTTTGGCATCGTTTTTAGGTAGTTTTTAATAGGTTCAAGCTACTTTTAGGGATGTTTTCATTAGTTTTTATGATAAATTCACATTTCTGGACTTTACTATGAGTTTGTGTGTTTTTCTGTGATTTCAGGTATTTTCTGGCTGAAATTGAGGGACTTGAGCAAAACTCTGATAAAAGGCTGACAAAGGACTACTGATGCTGTTGGAATCTGACCTCCTTGCACTCGAAATGGATTTTCTGGAGATACAGAACTCCAAATGACGCGCTCTCAATGGCGTTGAAAAGTAGACATCCAGAACTTTCCAGCAATATATAATAGTCCATACTTTATTCGGGAATTGACGACGTAAACTGGCTCTCAACGCCAGTTCCATGCTGCATTCTAGAGTCAAACGCCAGAAACACGTCACGAACCAGAGTTGAACGCCCAAAACACTTTACAACTTGGCGTTCAACTCTAAGATAAGCCTCAGCTCGTGTAACATTCAAGCTCAGCCCAAACATACACCAAGTGGGCCCCAGAAGTGGATTTATGCATCAATTACTTACTTCTGTAAACCCTAGCAGCTAGTTTATTATAAATAGGACTTTTTACTAGTGTATTAGACATCTTTGAACGTTTAGTTCTTAGACCTTGGGGGCTGGCCTCTCGGCCATGCCTGAACCTTCATCACTTATGTATTTTCAACGGTGGAGTTTCTACACACCATAGATTAAGGGTGTGGAGCTCTGCTGTACCTTAAGTTTTAATGCAATTACTATTATTTTCTATTCAATTCGATTTATTCTTGTTTTAAGATACCATTCGTACTTCAACCTGATAGATGTGATGATCCGTGACACTCATCATCATCCATCCGTATGAACGCGTGCCTGACAACCACTTCCGTTCTACAAGCGAAAGCTAGAGTGTGTATCTCTTGGATTCCTTAATCAGAATCTTCATGGTATAAGCTAGAATTGATGGCGGCATTCATGAGAATCCGAAAAGTCTAAACCTTGTCTGTGGTATTCCGAGTAGGATTCTGGGATTGAATGACTATGACGAGCTTCAAACTCACGATTGCTGGGCGTGATGACAAACGCAAAAGAATCAAGGGATTCTATTCCAACATGATCGAGAACCAACAGATGATTAGCCGTGCCGTGACAGAGCATTTGGACCTTTTTCACTGAGAGGATGGGATGTAGCCATTGACAATGGTGATGCCCTACATACAGCTTGCCATGGAAAGGAGTAAAAAGGATTGGATGGATGCAGTAGGAAAGCAGAGATTCAAAAGGAATACAGCATCTCCATACACTTATCTGAAATTCCTACCAATGAAATTACATAAGTATTTCTATCCTTTATTAATAAATTAATTATCTCTTTATATTTTCGAAAACCTAATAATCAATTATTATCCGCCTGACTGAGATTTACAAGATGACCATAGCTTGCTTCGTACCAACAATCTCTGTGGGATCGACCCTTACTCACGTATTACTTGGACGACCCAGTACACTTGCTGGTTAGTTGAGCGAAGTTGTGAGGTTATATTTAGACCATGGTATTGAGCACCAAGTTTTTTGGAGCCATTACTCGGGAATTAATTTCGAACAACAATTCAAGCATAAATCACAATTTCGTCCACCAGAGAAGCTCTCTCCTCATGATATTTATATGCATGTATGAAATAATTGTTGATTGTTAGATGAAAAACAATCTTAGAAAGCATGATTAGGGGAGAATTGAGTGAATCAACCCCATACACTTGAGTGACTAGAGCAGATACACATCCGGTGAGGGTTCGATTGCTTAAATTACATGTTTTCACCATGATCATCTCTTTTCTTGCAAGTTGTTAAACTTCTTTTGAATAACTCAATTCAATTGTGGGTTTGATTTGATTGTTATTACTTTAGCCCCTATGCTTATACATGATTTCTTGGGAATTGATTTATTTTGACCAAGTAGTTACATTCATTTAGATAGATTGCATTTAGGTAGGTTGCATCTAGATAGTTTACATTGAATAAATGTTGATACCCTATGTCTCTTTCTTGCTTTTAGCATGAGGACATGCTTGGTTTAAGTGTGGGGAGGTTGATAAACCCCATTTTTAGGGTTTATCTTGTGCCTAATTTAGAGGATTTTATCAACTTTCTCACATTTATTCAATGAAATGTCATGGTTTCATGACTTTCTCCTAATTTGTACTTAAGTGTAAAAACATGCTTTTTAAGCCTTTAATTGGTTAATTTTAATTCACCTTTGATTCTACTAGATGCCTTGATGTGTTTGTTAGTGAATTCAGGCTGAAAAGGCTAGGAATGGATCAAAGGAGTTAAAAGAAAAGCATGCAAAGTGGAGAATTCATGGAAAATCAAGGATTTGGAGTGCATGCATCGACGTGCATGCGTGGAGATGAGGTCGCCAGGCGACGCGTACGCGTGACATGACGAGTACGCATGGAAAGTAAAATGCCAAGCGACGCGTACGCGTCACAACTCGCATGTGACCTCATTAAAGTGAAAACGCTGGGGGTGATTTCTGAGCTTTCCAGGCCCAAATCCAATTGATTCCAGAGACTATTTCATGCAGAATTCAAGATGGGTCAAGGGGGAGAGTAGTCATAGTTTGAGTTTTCATCATGTTTTAGGTTAGGTTTCTAGAGAGAGAAGCTCTCTCTTCTCTCTAGAAATAGGTTAGGGTTCTTAGGATTAATTTCTCTTAGATCTAGTGTAACACCCTCACTACCAGAATGTCACGCTTCTGGCTGCGCCACTCTGATAGCAAGAAGTATTATGACTACTTTATATACTTAATATTAAAATAGGAGCCTGTGACTCGACACCGTATCGCTAATTTCATTTAAAACTGGAAATAAATACTTTATCTTAGGAAAAATACAAGCGGCACAGATTCATATACAAGACTCCGTACATAATATCTTATAATATAATATACATATAAAACATACAACTCCTATCCCTCTTATAAAAACTTGTAATAACAAAGACGAGGGAAGAAAATAATCTAATTAATACAACAACGTATAAACCAAACGTAGTTTAACTCTTCTTAATGCTTCTTCATCCGGTTTCCTGAAAAGGTAAAGTTGTAGAGAGTGAGAACCTAACCACACGGTCTCACCACGGAGTTTCAAAGTTGTCATAAGAAAATATTTAACAAGAAAACTATTTTCAAGCTCAGTGATTATCATTGCCTTATGAATCTTTTAAAAACCAATAGGTAATCGTTCAAAACCTTTTCAAAGAAACAATGTTTAGTCTTTCAGAAATCCGAAACCTTTCTTTTCTTATAAGAAAATCTCAATCAAAAACCAACCACGCAATCAAACAACACAATCATTAATTCAGCACCAAAATTTATTCTCAAATGTAGCACGCCAGGGCAAACACAGGCAAGGCAGACAAGGAAAGCACAAGTTTAGGTAGCAGTTACAGCAAATAGTTCAAGTAGCAGTTAAGAACAGTTTAGCAATTAGGCAAACCAAAACAAGTTCAAACCCAAGCAAAGCATACAAATGCATATGATGCATGCCTGTCCTATGGCTGATGAGGCTTATCTGTCGGTTATCCAGCCAACCCGACAAGTTTGAATTGAACTTAGACTGTCGCCCAACGTGCATCCCTAAGAGTCTATGCATAGCCTTTTTCTCAAATAATCAATATTGTTCAATGGGGGTTACATTCCCGGGAATTTATATAGTGCCTAGTCACACTTACGTCGTAGGGTCAACAGAGTATCGAGTTTTCAACCTGGTACACGTGGTGGCAAGCCATGGTACTTTATCCAGGAAACCTCGTATCTCAGATAATTCAAAATCATAAGCCATATGAATAATTCAAAGATCATATCTCAACATTCTCAACATCATAATCATTCGTCAATCCAAATCTCATTTCCTAATTCATTCAAAAATCATATTTCAAAGAAAATTCTCATCGTCCTTCTTTTCATTCCGCTCACTAACAATTCCCAATCCAAAACATAACTCTTCCTTTGATAAATGAGGTAATTTTAAATCATATAATACTTAAAATTAAACCTTTTAAAATAACTACTTCAAATGAAACTTCTAATTTTATAAAATTTCGACAACATCTCCTCTAAAACTCGGATTCTGCCACCCTTTTCGGGTCCCATCCAAACATTTCTCAAACCTTTTTCTCAACCATTTCCAAATCTCATTCATTTTCCCAAATTCAACTAGTTCCAATATCAAATTGTTTTCAAAGTGAATCAGTGCCAATAATAAATCTCTTTTTAAAAATCAAACCAGCTTAAATACTAAATCATTTATAAACTCAGACTAACTCAAAATTGGACCGTTTCCAAAATTAATTCAGTTTCATATTCCAAATCATTTCCAAAGCTGATTCGTTTACATTATCAAAAATAGCTTCAAAACCAAGAAAGCCATTTTTCATAATAATCAACTAAATAACCTTTCAAACTAATTTCTTTTCAACAATCACAAACTACTCAAGCAATCAAGTAATCAGTCACTCAGTCCAGCAAACAACCACATTTATAAGACAATCATAATCACAGACATATGTTTCTCACATTAATATCTATTTATAACAACTTTGTAATGTAAAATAGATTTTAAGAGAAACCCCTACCTCGAATAATCAAAACTCATAAACTAAACGCATCAAGAAACCCTTTCTTTTCGGTCCGCAATCAGTGGCAGCTACAGCCTCAGTTCCAAACCGCTTACGCAGCAACCACAACAACTCTAATTACAGCAGAAAATCATTTTAAACACAGAAATTAATTCACTTATATTAATTCGCTAAACTCATCAGGTATTCAATCCCAAAATGTTTTAACTTTAAAAACAATCCTCTACCTTGATTAGCGAGTTCGCATAAACCTATTGTAACAACTCCCTTTCCTTTTAATTCATGGTAGCCACTTCGACTACCTCTTCCAGCAACAGCAACGATGGAACGACACCGCGAGGCAGCTACAAAACGGCAACATCGGTAAATCTAATAATCTATTATGGTTTAAGGTTGAGTAAGGATACAAAGGAACATTTATGTAAAGTAGGACAGAGTTAGGATACAAAGGAACATTTATGTAAAGTAGGATAGATATAATTAATGAAACATTATAGCAAGACAAGGCGCGACAGAATAACCTTAGCACAGGAACAAAAGACTGGAATTACAACAGCTCCGGTGACCCTCACTCGCAAGGACAGAACCGACGGTAACTTCAAAAGGGCTGAGATAGAAAACCCTAAGAAACAGAAGTGGAATTTTGGAGTAGCAGTAGCGGCGCTGGTGGCTCAAAATAGCAAGAATGCGACGCCGGCCCACCTCCAGCAACGGCGAGCTCCGCCTTCGGCAACAGTGACGGGAGCAGCAGTGGCAAAGGTCTCTGCCACCTCCTTTTCTCTCTTTCGCATCTCTTTCTCTCTCCCTGCTCCATTCGACGATGGCTCCTTTAACACCGGTGAGACATGACGGTGGCACGACCCTGGCGACAGCGACGGTTCGTGAAGACGACGGCGGCTACTGGGCAACTCGCGACGGCTACTGGGCGGCTCTAACGACGTCAACAAGGCGCGGTGGTGGCTGAGCAACGATGAACAGCAGCACAACACGTTCCTCCGTGAAATCTCTTTCTCTCACCTACGAGCTCGACATCAGCGTCCTTGGAAGCTCCTCGGGCGGCAGCGACGAGTGGATAGGGGCGACGACTTCCTCCCCCCCTCTTCTCCCTCTGATCTTCGTTTCCCTCTTTTGTTTTCTTTCTTCCCTGTGTTCATGTCCCCTTTCTGTTCTTCCCTTTCTTTTGTTTCTTTCTTTTTGAATGAAGGGTGGCGGCGTGGAAGGGTTAGGGTAAAAGGGGGATAGTGACAGCTAGGATTAGGGAAATAAGGTGTATTATGTTTAATTAGGATTAATATGAGAATGTGTATAAAATTAGGGTTAGGGTTTGATTTTGGGTGAATTTGAAATTAGAGATTTTTAAATAAATTGAGATTTGATCATTTTAATTAAATTAGGGTATACAATATTTAATTTAAAATATAATTTAACCTCTTAAAATTATTTTAGAAAAATATTATTTAATTGTCAAATTTACTAATTGACTTTCAATCTAGTACTCTTAGTTCAAAATATAAGGTAATATAATTAACTTTCTTTATTTATAAAAATTAAAATATTAAATTCCAAATCTCAATTATTTAAATCATTTCATATAAAATTCTTATTCTTTTTAAAACTACTAAAATTTATAATTTAAATATAGAAATATAATTAATTTTTTTCTTTATAAAAATTAAAGCATTAAATTCCAAAAAATCTCAATTATTTAAATCATTTCATATAAAATTCTTATTCTTTTTAAAACTACTAAAATTTATAATTTAAATATAGAAAATTATTCAATATTATAAGATTAAGTAAAATTTCTAATTTAATTATTAATACTTAATTTAATTACTTTTAATACAACAATTTCTAAAAATAAAGTCTTTAATGAATTAATAAATTGAAATTAACTCATAATAATATTTTTTCGAAAATTCTAGATCTTACATCCTATCCACTTTATAAAAATTTTCGCCCTCAAAAATTAAAATAATACATAAGATATTGCTTACTTTTAATACTTTACTTTTGAATACTTTAAAAAAGAAAGAAGTCTTGGTATATATATAAATTTTTAAATATCGGATAAATCATAAGACTTAGATATAAAAGAAAAATGTTGCATAAAGCAGAAATTACAAGATAGGCTGATAACAATGAGGTTATATGGTGTCAATACTTTACCAAAACTTGAAGAAATAGAATAAAGTACAAATTTTTCAAAATAGGCATTTGCAAGGCCAATGTGGTCGACAGGCTAACGCTTTTGTTCCTTTAACTAATTAATCACTAGCTGCTTTCCAACTTGCTTGTTACTCCGTTTCAAGTTCACTCGAATATCCAACATCATTCCCAACACTTTATCTTATATGAAGAAGCTTTTCAACTTCCATTCCTTTTGAATTCTCAACTTTATCCACGCTCAATCATTAACTTTGGCTTCCAACTAACTCACTCGAGGTTTTAAACTCACTTGTCGTCAAGCGGCTTCTAATCAATCGATCTAATTATTTTAAAAAATTTAATAATCTGACACGCACTTAAACACGTTAATACAATATCATTATCTCATGTTACTCCGATCACTTAGCTAACTTATTACAAGTTATCACATATGCATCGAGCTACTGAAAACTTAAATCTCCTCTTAATGACATTTTTTGTTGAACTCAAATGTCCTAACTTACAATGTTTTAGACTTCAAGATTTACTCCTTATTTACCAGTTGTTCCCTAAGAAGCTAACACATCGATTTCTACCTCTAAAGACCACGTATGACATTGAGATAAACGTGAGTACTATTCGCCGATAGAAATGAGTAGCGACCAGAAGAGTATAAGAAGGCTCTGCCAAAAAAAACTAATGTAATTCATTGGATGAAAGTTTGGAATGTATCACAAGATTGAAGAGAAGATAACAATTTTAATAGAGGTTATGGCGTAATATTATTTAACTAAGGTAGGATTGTTAAGAGGTTTATACAGAGGTAAGAAGGAAAGTGGTTCAATAACTACCACAATATAAAGGCTTCTGTATAACTTCAAGAATCACAAGTTGTTTTGGACTATAGTGATAGAGTAAAATGAAAAGAAAGAATAAGACACCAAACTTTCATATTTTCTCTAATTTATCAGGTATTAAGTGAAATAAAATATTATTATTTGCAACATAAACTAAATAAAAATGTGCAATACTCAGCAATATAATAGGAGAAAATAGTTATTACAACAGAAATTAAAGTTGTCAATCATACAATAAAATTATATTAATTCAACTATATCGAAAAGAATAAAAAATAGAATCTAAATTTATTAAGTATTAAATAAAATAAAATATTACTATTTACAACATAAATTAAATAAAAAAATATCCAACACTATTTATATACAAATTAGTCTTAACTAATACAGAAGGTAAATTTTGTATAATATGAGAGAATAATTGCACGGTTTTAAATTATAATAATAAGAGTAAAATAATAAAAAAAATTATTTACCAAATTTTCATATCCGCTTTATATATTGTTATAGAGATTAGTAATAGAGGTAAAATGAGAAGAAAAAAATGAGACACCAAACTTCTATTTATATCCACTCCATAAGTAACTTTTTTTTTTAATTTTTAGAGAAAAGGACAAATAGGTCCTTGATCTTTTGATCTGCGGACATTTAAATTTTCAAAGATTTAAAAATACATTTAAATTTTTGACTTTTTAACATCTGAACATATCAATCTCTTATGTTCACTTTGTCTGTCAGACCTAATGAAAAGTTGAGACTAAAATTTTTTTAAAATTATAACTTTTTAAAAAATTATTTAAGTGTTTATGGAGAAATTAAAAAAAAATTTCTCCTATAATAACATTTTTTTTATCATTTTTCTTTTAAAACTAAAAAACTAAATACAAAAATAACTTATTTATATACTTATTTTTAATATAAATATTTATTATTTACATTTTTTTTCAAAAGAAATTTAATTAAATTGTTTACTCAAATTAGATCTAAATATTATATTATATCCCAAAATCTTATAAAATTTAAAATTTATATATCTGCTTATCTATATTATGTCATATCTCTAAATATTATATTATATCCCAAAATCTTATAAAATTTAAAATTTATATATCTGCTTATCCATATTATGTGATATCTCCTGTCCGTATTACATGCATCATAGAAATAAAATCATGCATCATAGAAAATACTCGGTCGTTATTATAATTTACCTAGCCAAATTTTTTAAAAATAAATTAAAATAATTCATTATAGAGGGCCATCGTAATTATTTATTTGCCTATGACTAATCTATTCAAATTATCCAAAAATACTTGACAGGATATTCCCAGCCTAGCAAAAAACAATAACAAACTTTGAAAATACCATTTGATAAATTCCAAATCAAATCTCAAGAACTGAGAGCCTCTCATGGCACCACAGAATTTTCCTAGTTTCATTAATTTCATCTGGCTCCCAATTTTGGCCAAATGTTATCTAGCAGAACTATGATCTCTCTTTCAGTAGCAAATAGCTGCAGTCAGTCTTACAAAATAAAGGCTCCCAAAAAACGCTTTAACATTCACTAATCATATTGTTCATCTATTCTGCAGCACCATATATGCTTCCCCTCCCACTTAGTTGACACTTCTATACACATCCACAAACCACAATCAACTTCTCAGTAAAGAAAACTAGGTAAATTTTGCACATAGCCACATACACCTTATACATCTATTTATCTTTATTATTACAAAAAGTAGTAGCACCTAATGAGCAGCTTTCTACCTAGCATCCATTTACAAATAGTGGCAGTGGTATTCCAAACTCAGTAGTAAGTGAAAATTAGTGAAGAAAATGGATTGAACTACATTTTGAATCCATAACGTTCACCATTTCGCCGATTTGCACTTGGCAGATATTGCACTCCCTTGGAAGTAAGGCTTAAAGGTTCTCATAACTTCTTCATAGGTTGGTCTCTTGTAGTCTACTGCCTGTTAATCATTTAGCAGAAAAATTAGATCCTTGGAGAGAGAGATAATAAATTCTCACTATTTTATTTTATTTTATTTTATTTTTTTAAAAATGATATTGATTTGGCGCGCCAAAGTGAAAGATATCCATGAATGTATTGTATTTCAGTGGTGAAGAAGTATCATCATCTCTTAGTTGCATGAGAAACCTATCAAATGTTCAAGGTTAGAAGAAGCATAATTTTGGTGTGCTTTCTCAAAAGTAATAAGCATCAATGAGAAAAGACCCATGCTAATTAGTTTGAAATTGAACTCACAAAATGAATAATGAAGAAAAATGCATTATAACAAATAGAAGTTATGTCCATATTTATACTACCAAGGCTTCTCATAAGTGAACAAAACTAGCAACAATAACAAACCTCTTTCTTTAATAGCTTAGTCTAAATCATAATTTGACAGATTGATTACCATAGGTAACCTTATCTGTCTATTGTGTATTACAATGTCTTCCCTAGATAGATACCGAATCGGTAATACTAGAGAGATAATAATTCAAAGTTAACTTAGTTAACATTCATAATTTCATACCTGTAATATATATAATTACATCTAATATTACTCATTTATTTCAGCGGTAACTAATAATTACAAAATAAAGTACTTTTGGACTGATTTAGGCTGATTTCTATTGTCTCCCAAACACTTTTTATACCAAATTACCAAACTTGAATGCATCAAAGTAGCATATAGAAATGTATTTTATATACACAAATAAACAAACTTCAATAAGTAGATAGAAACGCATCAACACACAAGTACGCACCATTTTTGTGCCTGTCCATGCCATTCACCACCCCAGAGACGGTTGACTTTAGTCTTCACAGGAGGAGGGAAATCATAAGTCAACCATTTCGGAACCTGAAAATGTAAAGCGCAAGCTCAGTCTAATGTATGAAAAGATTAACATCCACTCATCTCTCAGATATGATCAAGAGTTCTGAAAGAATGTATCTACAAAGATGTAAAATCCTTCTGTTAAATATGATTAACATTGCCCCAATTTCTTACTTCTCTGAACTTGGTTTCTTTTATGCAAAATGATAAAATTGTTCATAATTTACATACATCTGAATCTTGTAATGTATCAGTATATCACTCTTTTGTAGAGCTTAGAATGTAGGCATACACATTTGCAATTTTCACTTCAGGAACAAAATTAATGATGTTCTGCACAAACCTCAGCAATTATCTCAGCAGAAGCTATTCCAGTTTCTTCTCGAAGCTCCCTAATGGCAGCCGATTTGGGCTCTTCACCGTCTTCAATTCCCCCCTGATATTTAAGATCCCAAAGAGACGAGCAATCGATTTAGCTGAAACTTTTAATACTATACTAGACCTAGGAAATAACTATAATATACAGGCAACAAAATTAATAATCCATTTTTCTGCAATGACTTGGAACAATGCACAATTAATAATATAACAGGCGTCAAAATTAATTCAGCTTCTGCACTCTGAAAAAGCCTTTAGTGTTGATGTATCTCTAACTTCAAAGTAGGTATCTCGCAGGAAAGACAAAAAATAAAAAATAAATAAATAATTCTAACACTCAATCAATGAACATAACAAATGGATCCCTTCCATATAACTCCTTGATCTAAATTTTTGGCTTTATTCTTTGCCAATAATTCAAACTTATGCTAAGAAAAGGAGGAAAATGGCAAAACAATTGAGCACGTAAAGTGAACTTGTGAATTCACCTGAGGCATTTGCCATGCTCCTGGAACATTCAATCTTGAAGCTACGAATATCTGATTGAAAAAAAGTGGGATAATTGTTAGTCATGTTGCTCACACAGAGCAAAATATGATTATACTTTAGAACAATACTTTTTCTCCGATTCAAAAACTTGCACACTGAAAATTGTAGAACATACTCATAAAATTTGTAAATTATACACACGAATTCAAACTAAAAATCATAGCATATAATCTCAAATCTAAGATATCAGACGGTTATTCTGCAACATTTCGGTTAAGCTCAAATAACCTTAGATAAATACCACACGTCACAATCACGAAAAGTCTGAACGAATTGCAAAACAGAACAGAGATTTCAGTATAGTTCATTAAATTATTGCATTTTTTCCCTTCTTCTTTTGAATCAGTGGTCCAAAATACCAATCAATTATGACAAAGTAGCAAGGGAGTGAATTAAAATAAAATAAAATAAAATGTCAGCCAAATTTTCCATATCTAAACGACAAATATGCTGCACGCCTAAGAAAAAAAAAAATCCCGCTTGTGTTGCATATTTATTTATGTCGGCGAATATATCTAAGTTTCGGATTTGAGACAGTATTGATATATAAGAATGCTTTACGAGTGAGCCATAATACACAAAATAGCATCAGAATTTTTCCTTGTAAGAAAAAAAAAGTACAACAAGTGAACATCCAATAAACTAAAAATAAGAAGAAAAAAATTCCAGCTGAATATAAGACTTAAAAACCAGAATATCTAAAACACCAAAATAAAGAATCAAATACTAAAAAGTAAGGTAGGGAAATAAGAAAACACTGCATTTATCATGAATTGTTAAAGAAAAAAGGAGTGAAGTGGGAGATGACAGATGAGGACCTGATTATGGGAGTTGATGAGACAGACTCCAACGTTGGGACGATAACCTTGTGGAAGATCCTCCATTATTGGATATGGGAGATGAAGGTGGTGAGGTTGATGGATTCGGATGATAATAACACACTGTACAGACTACACAGAGAGAGAGAGAGAGAGAGAGAGAGATGATAACTTCTTGTTGTTGGAGGTGTCAGAATTTGAGTTCCCGAATCCAAAAGGCAGAGGAAAAAGGAGAGAGAGAGAGAGAGAGAGAGAGAGTGGTGTGTGTGTTTTTGAGTGGGAAGCGCTGACTCTTGAGGACAGAATTTGTGGAGTTGAGTTTTTAAATTTTTTTTTTTCCATTTGCGATTCTTATCCTGCGCACTCCGCCTCCCCCACTTCACATATTTAGTTATTTACACAATTTTGAGAGTCAAATTAGGGGAAAAAATTGTTTTAACTTCTAGCTCATAAAATAATACTAAAGTATTAAGAGTTTAACTTTAAAAAAGTATTATAGTTTTTCAATAATTAATGTATAGATAAGTTCATTCGTGACTTCATGTTCATCAAAAAGATAAGTTCATTCATAAAAGAATATTTATTAATAACTTAATTAGGATATTATTATTGCTAGTTCTTTTATTAAAGTGTTTTAGAGTTTTAAAAAATTTATTTTGAATAAATAATGTTTAAATATTCTGGTTTTTTTAGTGACCAAATTAAAATATAAAATATAAGATATAATATATAAAACTTTAAAAATACATGAATTATATATAATATATTGTTTGTTATACAAAAAGTAGAACTTGTTAAATATACTTTTTTTTTAAAGCTAATTACATAAAATAATGACTAAAATATTAAATATACACCAAAAATTATTATTAACGCACTTAATAAATTAAATATGATAAAATAAGATTAAAAATTATGTCTTTAATAATTTAACACATGGTTAATTATAATTAAAAGAAGGGTTAGGAGAACTAATACACAAAATCAGGCATACGCACAAGTAAAATTAAAATTTTAGAAAGGCGACTACACCCCTCAACTACACTACCCTTTGGTGTTCCTAAACATAGATATCTACTCTAGCCCTTTCTAAATACTTCGATTTCCCGTTATCAAATTTCAGACATTTAGTTAAAAGAAAATAACATTTTTTACTCAAATCATATTTTCAAAATTAGTATGTTTAAATATTAAGTATGATACTTGTATCTCATCATCATTATTATTATTATTATTATTATTATTATTATTATTATTATTATTATTATTATTATTAAGTTGTGT
>NC_029775.3:12749964-12755007 GCF_000817695.3 Arachis duranensis
AAATATTTTTTATCTAGTATGATAAAAATACTAATAATTAACAGATAAATCCATCCAATATGAAAAAATATAATTGGACTATACATACACAGACACATCTCGTACTATATAGTCTATAAAGCGGTGCCACTCAACTTGTGGGGCCCATAGGCCAAGGCGTTGACTTTCTGTTCCTTCGCCAAGCATTTATCATCATTCATCAATCAACCCACAATTTCAACCTCTTTTCTCTTTTTTAAAATTCTTTCTTTTGTGTGTTGTTGCATGGGAATATGTTATATATTATTAAAATCGAATTTTTTTAATTAATGGTACAGTTGACGTTTGATGTTTCTAAAAGTATTTTTATTTATTTTATTTCACTAATTAATTAATTTTAATTTAGATAAATATTAAATTATATAATATTTTATTTGATTATATTAATTATAATTAATCAATTATATTAATTATTTAATTTGATAAAAATAAATAAATTTATTTTATTTTAGTTTANAATAAATAAATTAATTTAGCTTTAATTTGTATTATTTTTTTGTCTTGTGTATTTTAATTAATAATTTTTAAAATGTTATAATTTTCGTATGAAATATTTATAAGATACTTTTTATTTATATAACTTATTTTATTGAACCAAACAATGATAATTAATTTATGAATTTTGTTAACATGATCTTTAGGTTACATGATAAATTTATTATTAATAAAAAATTTTAAATATTTTTATTTAATAAATATAAAATAAATGCATTAGAACTTAAATTTTTTATATTTTCAGTAAAAAAAATTTAATTTATAAATTTAACATATGTTTTATAAATAAAATCCTTAATTTATTATATCAATACTTAATTTAATTAATTCAAATATATGTATTTAACTTATTTATACGAATGCATGTTTTATTTTTAGATTGATACAAGAGAATATAAAATTTAATGACAGCATTGAAAAAGCAAGAACATTGGCCTCAATATTATATGTGAAGAGGCTATTTATCATTTTACTATTTTCTAAAAATATCTTAAGATCAAAACATGTATAAAATAATTATTGACATGACTTCTTAATGATATTTTGTATCAATAAAAAATAATACCAAACATGAAGGATGAGTTTTATTAACTACAATAATATAAATTTTAATTATTAATCATTGTAAATTGATCGAATTTGAACACTATTATATATTATGTATAGAATTGACTAAATAAGATAATGAAATTAAGCAATTGTGGCTATTTAATTTAAATAAAATTTTATAATCTTGTGACAAAACTTTGAAAGACTATTTTTTTATGTTTTTAGTAATTATTAAAGTAGATATTTTTTTATTAACTAAAAGAATAGCTATAGGAGAATTAAACTTTAAGAGAGATGAATTAAAATAAATAATCTCAATCATCTTGACCATTATAACATTGATGGTAATCAGTGGCTAAGAGAAGGGGGTTGAATTTTAGCCCTTTTGCTGAAATGTTACTTTTTGCCCTTTGAAATAGCTTCAGGAGATTTTTCTTCTTTTTGTCTCGTAACTAGTCAAGAGACTTTTTCTTTTTGTCCCGTAACCAGTTAAGAGATATTTTTCAATTTTGTCTCCGACGTTATATAAACAGAAATGGAGTAGAAGAGAAAGAAAGAATCACACAAAGAGGTATCCTGGTTCAACTGCTAAGTGCAATGCAGCCTACATCCAGTCTCCATCACAATCATGATGGAATTTCACTATAATCAATTGATTACATACACAAATTCTCCCTAGGAACTACCCTTCTTATCCGGGACAAGTCCAGAATCTATCCCCAATCCTGAACTTGACTTGGTCACCTACTAAGCTTTCAACTGCTAAGTGCTAACCCAACTTGCAAGGGGATTCCCACAGAATCATGATACACAACTCATAGATGTACAAAGGACCTCTAAGACACCTATGACTTTTTCTTTAATTTTGTACCCTCTGCCTTTTACCTCTCATTGGCTTTTTCTTACAAACCTCACTTTATTTGCCTTTTTCACCATGAGACTCAGACAGACAAAACTAAAGAAAATAATACAAAATGGAACACATTGAAGGAGAAGAACTCTGTAAGCTTAGGGTAGCTATGAGAACTATGTGCTTTCTCTCCTTGTTTCAAGTCTTGGCCGTTCACCCTTATTATAGAAGGGAAAGCTTCTAAGGTTGAAACGGTTCAACCGAGCCAACTTCTTCTTCTTCAACACCAAAATCGGTTCGGACAGAGAAGGGAGAGAGGGAAACCGAAAGCAAAACCAACATGCATGTATCTCTCTCTCTCATCCCTTCTCATGAAGCTTCATCAATCTGAGTCTTCCATCTTGACTTGGTTCCCAAGAAGGAATTCTGACCCTTGATGAACTCTTGATCATTAACAGCTCCATCTGTTCCATTTTTGCTTCCTCCTCCACGTAGCCTCTATAGCTACCTTCTGTGATGGATAAACAAAAGTGGAAACGAGCTTCACTTTAGAGATCTTCTTTTCTGACCGAAACGGATTGCTACCATTTTTGGCATGGAGATCTTGAAACTTCTTCTCCACATCTTGCCCTTAGTGACAAAGATCTTAGTCATGCCATACCTTGGATCTTTTTTTTCCTAAGGCCATCATCACCTTAGCCTCTTGCTTGTTCATAGCTTCTCTGCTTCTACCTCTGATAGCTTCTTCTATCTTCTTTTCTTGATGTAAGTGACATACGAACAAGAGAGAGAAGAGAGAGAAGAAAAAGAAACTTTGGAAGTAATGAGTGAAATTAAAATCAATTAAAATCCACTTCCTATCCTTATGCCTTGTAACGTGTGAGACATTGAAAGCTATTAAATCAATGTAAACTTTCTCTTTCCTGTTACCAATGCAATTAAACCAAGTTAATTGAATTTGAATTCCACCAAAAGAGAGGAGTGGGTAATTGAATTTGAATTCCACCAAAAGAGAGGAGTGGGTAACCGAACCACTTCTCTTTCCTTTCTTTTTCTTTTCAAATTCGGACCATGAGAAAATTGCTCTTTCGACACAAGGTTTTGGGCTGCTCCATAATTTTCTGGCCCAATTATCTTGCAAACCAATTAAATATTTCAGCCATATATCATATAGAATTTTTGTGCAAGGCTGAGTATTTCCTTAGCATATTTGGGCTTTAAGTTGCTTATGCCCAATGATAAAAAATCTGCATACAAAGTAGAAATTATTTATCAAATAATTTGAACCCAAAATCAAATTAATAATTCTTAATAATAATTTTTAACAATGTTTGATCATCATAATAATTTGGATTTTTCCAAACAAAACAATCTCCCCCTTGATGACAAACATTATTAAAAATAAAATGAAAAAGGTTAAGGATTAAGAGAACTCCCTTGAAGATTTTTAATCCCCCCCTTTCCATTTGTCACATAGCTCCCCCTTTAATATGTGTACTTTTATCAGTGGAAGCATTATGCTTAATACAGTTCCAAAATATAATGTATTCAACATATGGAACATTAAAAATGTTGAACAGCTTGATTTTTTTAGCAGATGTATAATGATAATCAAAACTTGATTTGTTTTCTTTTAGATAACTTTCTGCTCACTAAAAAAAAAACTAAAGTATGTCTGAGTACTTTTAGAGTACATTACAACAAATAACCAAGACTCAACACACTTTATATGAACATGTTCAAAACAAATAATTCCTATTAAAAAATTTCTTGCCAAATAATTCAATCAAGCAAAAATATCTAGCAGCATAAAGCTCATCCAACATATAAGATCAAAATAATTGGTAGACACTAATCAGCAGAAAACTGAAATCAGAGTATCAGAGCACTAGAGCAATAATCATTATATTAGCTCCCTTTTCTACTTTTTTCCACTTTTTTCATCAAGAGGGAAACCTGCAAAATAGTTAGAAAACCAGCATGATGAATATACAGAATATTTGATTGATAAACAAAAAAAAAGAGTTCAAAGTAGCCGAGTACAGTTATCCAACAGTTCACACGATACTAAAACAAAAGAATAATTAAAAGAACAGAGTTCAAAGGTGGAAGTAGCAAAGAGCACATCAAGCATCAGAGAGATTGATATCTGAGCTAAGGGAATCATCTTCTTCATCCGAATCAGCCATGTCTTTTTTCAGGCTTTTGAGCAGCAAGTTGATTCTCTAATGGCACTTAGTCCAAGCCTTTTCATTTTCATATGCCTGTTTTCTGGCCTCCTTGGAAGATTTGATGATTAGATTGGACATATGAGAGAACTTATTCAACACATCTTTGACAGATTCGGATATTTTGGAGGATTTAGAGTGATGATATTCATTTTCATTATCGGATGCAATAGAGCTTTTTTCCTTTTTCCCTTTCATGGCCCCAGAGATCCTGCCTCCTTTTAAGGTAGAAACCCTGTTTTCTATAGACTCATTGAGTACATCAACATTAAAGTATTCAAAAATACAGGTCAAAAAAATACCATAAGGTAGATTCACCATTTTATCACTACGAACACAGTCCCACATGTGTCGCACCATGAGATAAGAAAAAGAAATAGAAGTAGAATTAATAATAGCAAATAAAATCAAAGTATCATAGAAATAAAACCAAAGTATCACAGACATTTACTCTTTGATAGGAACTGCTCTGAGGCATTAAAATGTGGTTGATGATGCGATGAAGTAGTGTTCGCACAGGGCCCAGAGCCTTGTGAGTCAGAATAGTTCCATCAAGAGCAGAGAAATTCTCGCAAACCCGAAAGAGAGCAGTCTGAAGAGAAACCCTAACCTAGGAGTCCCATTTGCCTTACATGTATGCCCTTGGTCCTTCATCTACATATCCTAAGGCAGCACTAACAGTCTTTTCTTGTCAGACAGATTCTCTAAATTGACAACATACGAGGCACACAAATGGCGGTTCACTAAAACTTGAGAATGGAACTCAAATGCAGCACAGAATGTGAATCAAGCAGGGTCAATGTGAGAACGATTCTTATTAAACTTATTTTTAAAATTGAGTGAGTCCAAGTTTGGTGGCTCTCGAGTGTTATGGAGGATAAA
>NC_029775.3:12755014-12763305 GCF_000817695.3 Arachis duranensis
GTGGAGGTGATGGTGGTGGAGAGGACAGAGTCACATCTTCTTCTTCAGGCATAGGTCCCTTCTCTTTTCCAGTATTCTTGCGTGAAGAGGTTCATTGATGAATCACCTTCTTCCTCATAGATGTGGTTGAGTGTGAAGAGGGAGATGAGGATGAGGCAGAGTGTATATGAATATAGGTGTGAGTTTGGGGAGTAGAAGAGGTTGCTGGATTTTTGGAAGATGGGATTTGGTTGCTTCTTCTAGTAGCCAACTTCTTTTTCATGATGAAAAACAATGAAGAAAGGAGTGAGAAGATGAAGAGATGGCCGAATGGATTGGAAGGTGGGAAGGGGTTACACCCGTATTAAATGCTGAGTGGAGAGATGATTATTTAAAATAATGAGCATTAATGAAGCGGTTATCAATCAAGGAAGATTTAAAAAAATAAAAGGTAACTGAAAGATCTTTTCCTTGAAACATGGAGAGAATAAGGGAGAAGATTTTGATTTGACATGAACTCCCCCTATAAAGATATGATGTGATAGCTTCTCAAAATTTTTTTAATGAAAATATGATGAAAAGCTAAAAACAGGCCAGAGTTATTGAGTGGGTCCAAAAGGTATAGTTGGGCTTAAGTTCAATGACATCACAGTTTAGTCTCCCCCTGCTTTGTGGTTTGTTCATCACAAACTCAGAATTGTCTCCTTCCTGCCTACGAGACAAAAACAAACAGAATCACTAAAATCACAATTTTTCAACACAACTTAAATCCAACATTCCCAAACTGTTCCTTAAAGAACATAACCTATCTTCACACAAAGGTTTAGTGAATATGTCAGCCAGTTGATCTTCAGATTTCACAAATTGAATATCAATAGTATCTTTTTGCACATGTTCTCTAATAAAATGATATCTAACTTCAATGTGCTTAGTTCTAGAGTGTAGAATAGGATTTTTAGAAATGTTTATTGCACGCATATTATCACAAAATAAAGGTATACTATTGATTTTCAATTTATAATCCTCTAATTGAGTTTTTAACCAAATTAATTGAGAACAACACACTGCGGCAAATATGTATTCAGCTTTAGCCGTGGATAGTGCAACAGTGGCTTGCTTCTTGCTTAACCACATGTTGAGTGAGCAGCCAAGGAAGCAGCACATTCTGGATGTACTTCTTCTATCCACTCGATCACCCACATAATCTGCATCACAAAATCTTACTGCACAAAACTCATCAAATTTAGGATACCATAAGCCAAAATCACATGTTCTCTTAATGTATCTAATGATTCTTTTGATGGCTGAAAGATGAGATTCTTTTGGATGAGTTTGAAACCTTGAACATACACCCACACTTTGAACAATATCGGGCCTAGAGGATGTAAGATACATGAGAGAACCTATCATTCCTCTATACCGTGTTTCATCCACATCTTTGCCATTTTCAACCTTTTCAAGTTTAGTATTTGGATGCATATGTGTTCCCATTAGTTTGGAATTTTCAAGGCCAAATTTCTTGATTAATTCTTTTGCATATTTACCTCGGTGAATAAAAATACCACTAGGAGTTTGTTTAATTTAGAGACCAAGAAAAAAGGTTAATTCTCCCATTAAACTCATTTCAAAATCACTAGTCATAAGTTTTCCAAACTCTTTACACAAGGTTCTATTGGTCAAACCAAACACAATATCATCCACATAAACTTGAACAAGAAGAATATCATCATTAGATGCTTTTAAAAATAAAGTTGTATCAGTGATTCCCCTTTGAAAATGATTTTCCAACAAGAAGGCACTAAACCTTTCATACCAAGCTCTTGGAGCTTGCCTAAGGCCATAAAGAGCCTTTGAGAGTTTAAAAATTTGATTTGAAAATTCTTTACTTTCAAAACCGGGGTGTTGAGCCACAAATACTTCTCTATCTATAAAGCCATTAAGGAAAGCACATTTAACATCCATTTGGAACATCTTAAAACCCTTATGGGTAGCATAGGCAAAAAGTAACCTAATTGCTTCCATTCTAGCTACTGGGACAAATGACTCATCAAAATCAATTACTTCCTCTTGATCGTAACCTTGGACCACTAATCTAGCCTTGTTACGAACAACACTACCATCCTCACCCAATTTATTTTTAAAGATCCACTTTGTACCGGTTACCTTCTTACCATTTGGATTTGGTACAAGTGTCCAAGCCTCATTCTTTTCAAATTGAGCTACCTTTTCTTCCATGGCTTTGACCTATGAGGGGTCACCAAGAGCTTGCTTCACGTTGAGAGGCTCCAATTGAGACAAGAAGGAAACATTGCTTGGCTCCAATTGCTTCTTGCTTGAGGATCTAGTGGTTACGCCTTGGGAAAGATCACCAATGATAAAATCATGAGGGTAACCCATCAAAAACTTCCATTCTCTTGGCCTTTGAGGTGAGGTTTTGCCTTGATGAGCTTCATTAGACTGTTCTATTCCGCATTCTCTGGCTTGTTCAGGAGACAAAACTGAAATGTCTCCTCATCCTGATGAGACATTTCTGGATGGATAGGTTCATCACTTGGGATAGTTTTGGGATTTTCTTCACTGGTTTCTTGGTTGACGTTAGCTTCACAACCTGTATCATCTTCTAACTTAGCACTGGGAATTGAATTAGTATCATAAAAGGACACGTGTATAGATTCCTCTATGGTTCTATGTTTCTTGAGGTAAATTCTATATGCTTTACTAGTGGTGGAGTATCCAACAAACATTTCTTCATAGGATTTTGGATCAAAATTTTCAAGATTTTCTTTATTGTTAAGAACAAAATATTTGCATCCAAAAACATAGAAATACTTTAAATTAGGAGGGGTTCCTTTCCAAAGCTCATATGGAGTTTCCTTTAAACCTTTCTGAATGATGGTTCTATTCAAAATATAACATGCTGTATTTACAGCTTCAGCCCACAAAAATTTTTGGTACATCATGTTCATAAAGTATTGCCCTAGTCATTTCTTGAAGGCTTTTGTTCCTTCTTTCAACTACCCCATTTTGTTGAGGAGTTCTAGGACATGAAAAGTTATGTGCAATACCAAAATTATCACAAAATTTTTCAAAATCTTGATTTTCAAATTATTTTCCATAATCACTTCTTAAGTGGGCTGTTTTCAAATCCTTTTCATTTTAAATCTTTTTACAAAGTGTGGAAAAGGAAAGGAAAGCATCATTCTTATGAATTAGGAAGAGAATCCAACTGAATCTAGAGTAGTCATCTACCACCACCAAACCATAATGTTTACCTCCTAAACTGAGTTCTTATTGGTCCAAAAAGATCAATATGCAACATTTCCAATGGCCTCTTAGTGAAAATTCCATATTTAGGTTTAAAAGAGGATTTTACTTGTTTGCCTAATTGACAAGCATCACAAGTAATATCCTTATCAAATTTAATGTTAGGAATTCCTCTCACCAAGTTCTTCTTAACAAGTTTAGAAATTTGGTATATGCTTGCATGACCTAATTTCTTATGCCAAAGCCATTTTTCAAATTCAAGAGAAGTAAAACATGTCACTTTTTGATCTTTTAAATTCTCAAGAGTCAATCCATACTCATTATTACACCTTTTAGCTTCAAACAAGATTTCACCAGATTTTTCACAAATAATTAAGCAATCCAATTTTCTAAAAATAACCTCATAACCAAGATCACATAATTGGCTAATGCTTAGTAAATTGTGTTTCAAACCATCAACAAGTAAAACATCATTTATGAAAGAAGATAAACTTTTACCAACTTTTTCTATGGCCATAATTTTTCCTTTTCCATTATCACCGAAAGTGACAAACCCTCCATCATACTCATCAAGCTTGATGAAGAACATTGCTTTTTCGGTCATATGCCTAGAGCACCCACTATCCATATATCACATGTTGTCTTTTCGCTTGGATGCTAGGCAAACCTACAAAATAAGCTCAAGTGACCTTAGGTATCCAAAACTTTTTTAATCCTTTGACGTCAAACCATCTTCTTTGTCCCAAGCCATTGTAATCACAAACAATTTTACAAACTTTATTTCCAATCATTCTTTCACTAAAGAAACATTGAATAGAAAAATGACCATTCCGATTGCAAAATCTGCAAAATCTATGAGTTGTTGTTTTCACAAAGCTTGTTGGGTTTTGAAACCTTACATCATTTGAAGATGACGCCATGTTTGTAAAGAAAGGTTTTTCAACAGATTTTGAAGTTTTATGAAAACCCAAACCAACCTTATCATAAAGAGGTTTCTGACTAGTCAAGAGTTGATTTAGATTTTCAGAACTTTGAGCAAAGTTGGCTAAGTCTTCTTTAGGCCTTTTTATCTCTTTATGTAGCCACTCATTTTTTTCAAAATAATTTAGATTTTCAGTCACAGAATGGTGGTATTCATAGCTTTTAATTTGAGCTTTTAACTGCTTGTTTTCTTCAATAAGTTCAGCAGTAGTTTTAGCCTCCCTTAATGTATCTTTGAGAAAACCATTTTCACCTTTTAGAATAGCAATTTGAGACTCAAGATCTTGGTTTTCACTTAGGAAGCATTTGATTTTTTCAGAAAGATGATCAATCATGAGATGAAGATCTTCAGTGTCAGGGTTATGAAATACTACCTGCTCTACTGCCATGAGGCAAGTTTGAGACTTGGTTTCTGATTCTTCATCTTCATCAGAGTCATTTTCCAAGTCTTCCCAAGAGACCATCAATCATTTCTTCTTTCCCTTCTTTGGCTTATCCTCCTTCTTCAATTTTGGGCAATCGAATTTGAAATGCCCAGCCTCTTTGCAGTTGTAGCAGATCACTTTACTCAGATCCTTCTTTGGTTTTGTTGAACTGCTTCCTCGGTTTCTTTCCTTCAGCTTCACCATTTTTCTAAATTTCTTAGCAAACAAAACAAAATCATTTTCAGATGAGTTATCACTAGATTCATCATCCAGAGGGTTAGTAACAGATTTTAGAGCTATTCCTTTTCTTTTTGTATCTTTTTTCAAATATGTGTTTTCAAAAGTAAGTAAATTTTCTCTCAAATCATCATAAGTCATAGAATTAATGCCACTACTCTCTACTATTACTATTGCTTTTGTTTTCCACTCTTTTGTGAGACATCTCAAAATTTTTCTCACAAACACATATTCAGGATATGTGATTCCCATAGCATCCAAGCCATTGATGATGACATTGAATCTTTCGAATAACTCATCTATCGTTTCTCCTTCCTTCATTGAGAATATTTCATACTCTCTATTTAGCATGTCTATTATGGTCTTCTTCACTAGGGTTGTGCCTTCATGAGTGATTTGAAGTTTGTCCCAGATTTTCTTTGCTGTTGTGCATCTTGATACCCGTCGGTATTCCTCGAAGCTGACCGCATAGTTGAGCAAGTTGACAGCTTTGGCGTTGAGCTCTACTTTTTTTCTGTCTTTCTTAGTCCATTCGGCTTTACGCTTGAGAGAAACCACAGCATCAGCTCCTGTAGTGGTTGAAAATTGTGGACCTTCAAGGATTATCTTCCAAAGTTTATAATCCACAGACTGAACAAATATCTTCATTCTTTCTTTCTAGTAACTGTAGTTCTTTCCATTAAAGAGTGAGGGTCTATTGCTTGACTGCCCTTCTGTCAGAGTATAGGCAACCAGATTTGAGTCACTGTTAGTCGTCATCAGGATCTTTTCTCCAAGCTACATCTCTTTGAGACCAAGCTCTGATACCAATTGATGGTAATCAGTGGCTAAGAGAAGAGGGGTTAAATCTTAGCCTCTTTTTGCTAAGTGTTACTTTCTGCCCTTTGAAATAGCTTCAGGAAATTTTTCTTCTTTTTGTCTCGTAACTAGTCAAGAGACTTTTTCTTTTTGTCTCGTAACCAGTCAAGAGATATTTTTCAATTTTTTCTCCAACGTAATAGAAATAGAAATGGAGTAGAAGAGAAAGAGAGAATCACACCAAGAGGTATCCTGGTACAACTACCAAGTGCAATGCAGCCTACATCCAGCCTCCATCACAATAATGATGGAATTTCACAATAATCAATTGATTACATACACAAATTCTCCCTAGGAACTACCATTCCTTTCTGGTACAAGTCCAGAATCTATCCCTAATCCTGAACTTGATTTGGTCACCTACCAAGCTTTCAACTGCTAAGTGCTAACTCAACTTGTAAGGGGATTCCCACAGAATCATGATACACAACTCATAGATGTACAAAGGACCTTTAAGACACCTATGAATTTTTCTTTAATTTTGTACCCTCTGCCTTTTACCTATCACTGGCTTTTTCTTACAAACCTCACTTTATTTGCCTTTTTCACCATGAGAGTCAGACAGACAAAACTAAAGAAAAGAATACAAAATGAAACACATTGAAGGAAAAGAACTCTGTAAGCTTAGGGTAGCTATGAGAACTCTGTGCTTTCTCTCCTTGTTTCAAGCCTTGGCCGTTCACCCTTATTATAGAAGGGGAAGCTTCCAAGGTTGAAACGGTTCAACCGAGCCAACTTCTTCTTCTTCAGCACCAAAATCGGTTCGGACAGAGAGAGGAGAGAGGGAAACCGAAAGCAAAACCAACATGCATGTACCTCTCTCTCATCCCTTCTCATCAAGCTTCATCAATCTGAGCCTTCCATCTTGACTTGGTCCCCAAGAAGGAATTCTGACCCTTGATGAACTCTTAATCCTTGACAGCTCCATTTGTTTCATTTTTGCTTCCTCTTCGACGTAGTCTCTGTAGCTACCTTCTATGATGGATAAACAAAAGTGGAAACGAGCTTCACTTCAAAGATCTTCTTCTTTGACCGAAACGGATTGCTACCATTTTTGGCATAGAGATCTTGAAACTTCTTCTCCACATCTTGTCCTTAGTGGCAAAGATCTCAGCCATGCCATACTTTGGAACTTCTTTTTGCTAAGGCCATCATCACCTTATCCTCTTGCTTGTTCATAACTTTTCTGCTACTACCTCTGATAGCTTCTTCCATCTTCTTTTACTGATGGAAGTGACATACAAATAAGAGAGAGAAGAGAGAGAAGAAAAAGAAACTTTGGAAGTAATGAGTGAAATTAAAATCAATTAAAATCTACTTCCCATCCTTATGCATTGTAACGTGTGAGACATTGAAAGCTATCAAATCAATGTAAACTTTCTCTTTCCTGTTACCAATGCAATTAAACCAAGTTAATTGAATTTGAATTCCACCAAAAGAGATGAGTGGGTAATCGAACCACTTCTCTTTCTTTTTTTTCTTTTCAAATTCAGACCATGAGGAAATTGGTCTTTTAACACAAGGTTTTGGGGTGATCCATAATTTTCTAGTCCAATTATCTTGTAAACCAATTAAATATTTTAGCCATATATCATATAGAATTTTTGTGCAAGGCTGAGTATTTTCTTAACATATTTGGGCTTTAAGTTGCTTATGCCCAATGATAAAAAATCTGCATACAAAACAAAAATTATTTATTAAATAATTTGAATCCAAAATCAAATTAATAATTTTTAATAATAATTTTTAACAATGTTTGATCATCATAATAATTTAAAATTTTCTAAACTCAACAAATACACTAAGAAAAAAAATATGCATTTGATAAAGTTATTAAGGACTTAAGGTTATGTACATGAAAAAGGGATTTTGGCTTTGTGTCATGAGGTGCAACATAAAAAGTGATTTTACATTTTTCTCTTTTATATTAGATGAATAAGGTATGCTTAAAGTTTAAAATACTATCAAATGTAATTGAGGGTTCTATAATCATGATCTAACTCAATCACTTTCAAAAAATATTGTTAGTGAGAACCAAATTTAGTTTAAAAAAGACTACTCCTTAGATAATAAATACTGTTATAAAACACTTGATAAATGTTTGAATAATATCTTAATTTTTTTTATATATATCAAAGATTTGTCTTTTGAAAAAAGAGTTATTATACTTAATGGTCAAATTGACTTCGATTCTTAAATAATTAATATCACTTCGATTTATATTGTAAGAAAATATTTTTTTATGGAAAAGGCATGTATTAATAATTATTTATTTCAAGTATGAACAATTCAGATACAAATTCTTTCTAGCATTCCACAAGAGTTAAGATAAAATATTGTACATTTAATTATATATTCATCTTATCTTTATTAGTAATTTTTTAAGTGTTTAAACTAACAAAAATATGAAACTAGTTATAGGTATAAATATAGCTACTTCAATTTAAGAATAAACAAAATATATTAGTAAGTTTCAACAGAACATTGGTCATATTATTTTAATTCTAATAATAATAAATATGATACTAAAATATAAAATAATTTTAG
>NC_029775.3:12763710-12775344 GCF_000817695.3 Arachis duranensis
GATTCAAGAACAAATCATTGATCACAAATTTTTTAAAAGAAATATGTTGTTAATTTTAATATTTTTAACATAAAAAATATAATTATAAAATTAAAAAGTAATGTGTAGATCAAACTCAATTAAAAAAATATATATAAAAATTTAATTACAAATTTTACGAAACTATAAAAACTAAAAGAATAATTAATTTTAATAAAAAAAATTAGTTGTCCTAAAGTACATTTTAAATATATAATAATAAAATTTTTTAAAATTTTAATGTATTTAATGTATTAGAAATGTAAAAAAATTTTAATAATTTTAATAAGATATTTTTTATGATGTTTTTAATTTATATTTTTGGAATACAAGTTAGGATTATTGTTATTATTATTATTTCTCCCCATCTACAACTCCATATTAGAGCATTAATTTGAAGCTTTTCATCTTTAAATTAAAGTAGTTGGTAAAATTCAACTACTAATTAGCTTGTATTAAAAATAAACGATGATTATAAACTGAGTGAAAGTAACCGAATAAACTTTAGGTGTCACGCCATATTTTTTATAGAATGCAATTTAAATACAGGTAATACTTTCACCATTTCTTTTTGGTAAGAAGTACTCTTTAACGTTTCTTAAACAGATTTCTTTTAATAAGAAATTGACTTTCATTGGTCATATCATTTTGACATTTTTCATTACAAAAAAAGATGGTAGGCTATTATCTTCTGAAAGACCTACCGGCCTATTTGGTTTATGCTATGATGCAAGGATGTTGATAGGAATATATAATCCGTTATAATGATATGAGATATGCAGATATATAATTTAAATTTTTTATAATATACGAAAATACAGATACAATATATAAAATATAAAATATTTTTTAAATAAATTATAATTATATTTAAATGTTTTATTTATTAAAATATAATGTAATCTTATAAATAGTTTTAATGTCTTTTTTAAATTATTTAAAATATTTAAAATAATTTTTATTTTAATAAATAATAATATTTACTAAGTGTCTTTCCTTGCCACTGAAATGTTGTGCCTCTTAATATTATATATGCAAATTATAATATATATAAATATCTTTCATCAAATAGTTTACTTTTATTTAATTTATCTTAATTTTAGTTATAAATTCACTTATTTTTTTTATAATTATATAATATTTATTAATATTATTTTTTAATAAATACTTGTATATGTAAAATTCAGTTAATTAACGGCTATTAACCCATAAATGAGAATTTATTCTAGAAAGCCAAAAATGTAATTTTTATGGCTTAATATGATAGAGGAGATTGAAACGAGAATTTCGGTACCAATTTTATAGAAATCAAACCAAGATTGGATCGAACGGGCCAAATCGGACCAACCGAACCCAAAGTGGGCCCTTAGCCCAACTAAACTAAACCAAAACCCTAGTTTTCAGCACTCTCTCTCCTCACTTGACATACTCACATGCTGAAAATGGAGGCCATGGAGGGAAGAACACTCTCTCAAGTTCTTTCTCTCATTTGATCTTCAAACCACCATAACTTTTGATCTAGAGCTCCGATCGCCGCACCGTTTACGGCCACGCGTTCACCGTGAAGAGCTCTACAAAACCCATACAACCAATCTTGAGGTAAGCCACGTTTTGCTCTTCGAATATTCAGCTTTGATTTCGAGTTTCATGAGCAAAAATGTTGAGATTTTGGGCTCTTTGATGTTATATGACCCAACTCTCTTGAAGGAGAAGATTAATCTTGTCTTCTTGGACCTTGGGTGTGGTAAGATTCTCAACCATAGTGTAACTTGTTGTTCTATAATGTTTGGGTATTGAAATATTGTGTATGGGTATGGTGACTGTGGCTTAGGTTGTGTATATATGAATATTGGAGCTTGATTTGGTGATTTTAGAAAGCTTGAAAGAGGGTTTTGTATGCAAAAATCTGTTCTTGGAGGTGTTGAGACCTAGAGAGCTTGAGAAAGAGTGGTTTGGAAGTGCTCCGGTTGAGCTTGAGAAATTGGTTAAGGTATGGTCTCGGTTTCTCGTATCTAATATGTAATGTGGTGGAAAATACTTAGGCTAGAGGCCCTAAGATAGGCATTGGATTGTTGATATTATTGAATGGTTGAGATATATGATGTGGTCATATATGTGATTATGATTATTGATGCCTTGATGGTATGAAGTATGAGAAATATGCATGTTGTGATATATGCTTGATTATTGATTGAGGTTGAATTGTGGGTGCACACCATATTGATGGTGAGTATGATATTGAGTATGTGTAATGGTAGTTAATTGGAAATGATATTATTGAAAATTGGGATGAGAAAGTATGTATGACATGTTTATGTGCTTGTCTCTTAGCCATTTGATTGAGAAGTGTTAAAATGGTGGGATAGATGATGTTTTGGGAATTGTGGCAAAGTGTTAAAGTGTGAGTTGAGGAGGCTTGATGTTGTTTTTGGTATATTTTGATTGATTTCAAAAAGGGATGAAATTGACATGTTTTGGTTGATTTTGAAAAGGGTTGAAAATGGCTTGTTTTGAAAATGGCACTTTGTGGTTTTGTATAAAAATATGGTTTTTGGGCATACTTTGATGGGACATAACTTGGACTCTAGATCCCCATTTTAATTCAAATTTATTTAGAAATGAAATTGGATCCAGAATGTTCATGCCGTTCGAAGAACGGGCGAAAAATATTTTGAAATGAAGAAGTTATGTCCGTTGGAAGATTGGAGGTTCTATATGCGGATTATGCAGCTTTTAACTTAGAAAAATTTTAAGCAGAATACCCACCCACGCGTAGGCGTGCTTGATGCGTATGTGTCGTTTTTCAAAAAGGCACCATCCACGCGAGCGCATGGCGTGCGCGTGCGCGTCGATGTGATGCACCCAATGCCCAGCCATTCTTCCCGAGAGTTGTGCCAGGGTTGTGCCAGTTTTGTGCGTGTGGCACAAACGTACCCACGCATACGCGTGGCTGGCACATGTGCGTCGATTGGATGTTCTTCAATCCACGCGTCCGCATGAATGACGCATACGCGTCGATGAACTGTGAGGCCATCCACGCGTGCGCATGAAGGACTCGTGTGCGTGGCCCTATTTTCATCCCAAAGTTGATTTTTGAGTTTTAAAAGCCAAATTTCATACTTCTAAACCTCCGATCTCACCACTTATGTCTTAAATCATTATGATATGCCTAGCAATGAGAATGGGAGCTAGTGAATGTGGTAACTTGCGAGTGAAGCAAGGGAAAAATGAATGATCAATGAGGATCAAAGATAATTATGTGAGATGCGGAGGATGGCGGTGGAAGTGCTTGTTATGCCATGGGTCGAAGGACTGTAATTGTTAATGAATTGGCTGGTTATGGATTTAACCGTGAGCCGGATGGCCAGATTATTGCCCTGTTACGGAGGAGCCATGATTATGGCTAAGAATAAATGCATATATGCTGCTGAATGAATTGTGAATGTTGCACTTCCACTATCGGAGATAAGAGTTTTCCTGGGAGAAAGCAGTGGGTAGCCACCACGTGCTCCAGGTTGAGACTCGAAACTCTTTTGACCCTATGTCGTCAGGGTGGCCGGGCACTGTGAAAGCCTCAGATGAGTTCACCCTCATAAATATTCACTAGTTAGGGTGATGGATATGGATCATGATTATGATCAAGTTTATATTGAGTATAACTCGAGTTGGGGAGACACGACAGATGGACAGTCTAATGGTTAGCTACCAGGACTTGTCGGGATGGCTCTATAACCGACAGATGATATCATCAGCCATTAGAAACAGACATTCATCATATGCATACTATGTGAATTGTTTGAGATTGCCTATTTGACTGCATATTACTTGCTATTTGTCTAAATGCCTTATTTGTTCCTATTTGTATATCTCTTGTCTGATATAACTGTGTTTGCTACATTATACTCCTGCTGGTGGTTGGGAGGTCTGAAGGAATTGGAAAGGAAAGTATTAGTTAGACTGAAGGATCTTTAGTCAGTTGCCACTTATGGTTTAGCTTGTTTATAAGCTTTGATTTTTATCTGGAGGAAGTTCTAGGATTGCCTTCGACTTTCCTCTATTATTACATGTTATATATGTGGGAATTGTTACCATGCTGGGAACCTCTGGTTCTCACCCATGCGGATTTTGTGGTTTTCATATGCAGGACGTGAGGTTTCTCGCTGAGGCATGCTGGAGACTTCTGAATTAGCGAAGATCCTTTATTCTCAGACTCTGTTTTGGTTTATATGTCTTGCTTAGATACTTCTTTCTCCACTAAATAATATAAACTGTGATGACTCCTCTTAGAGGGGATTTTGGAGAATAGGTTTTTTTATATTTGTGTCCCTTTGGGTTTTCTTGGGTTTCCTTATCTTATTTACTTATATATATGTGTGTGTGTGTGTGTTGCTATGCTCAGACCGGTTATCTTCGCAACCGGATTTTGAGTTTTGATATTCCCATTTTTGACACTCTTTTGTATATATATAATCTCACGTTGGTTTATCCTTGTTCGTTACGTTATCGATCGAAGTGTTGCACTTTCGAGCTACGAATTTTGTTTTACCCCTTTTTCTTATAAAAGCTCCTAGTTATAATCATTATTCACAATACTACTCGTACTAAATTTTTATTTTAGAGGTAGTAATACCTTGCCATCTCTGAATTATAACTTAAGCATAAGACTCTGTATGGTAGGTGTTACAGTATATAATAGTATAATAGATATAAAATAATTAATAAATTATTAAAATTTGAAAATAATAGTTATTTTAATATAAAAATAAAATAAAAATATTTATGATGGAGTAAAATTAACAAAATACTTATTGTTCATGTTCTATTTATTTTATAATAGTTAGATATTCTTAAAATATTAGTAAAAATATGTATTTTAAATTTTAATTTTAAAATTTTTATTATTTATTATTTTTTATTTATATATGACCGAGTCAATCGGTTCAACCAGTAACCTACTGATTAAACTAACGACCTAGTGACCCAATAGTCTAACCAGTTTGATCACCGGCTGTAATACTCGATCTAACCGAAATTAATTAAATAATAAATTAAATAGGAGCAAATATGGTTGGAAGATTTGGAAATTGGAATTTGATAATTTAAATATGATATTTGGATTTAGTGAATTTTTCCGAGCCGGAAAACATAGTTTTCTGTGTAAAAGCGCGCAGTGAAATTTTAACCGGCAGTACCAGCTGAGATCTGTCTGGTACTGCAGTTGAGAAAATTTATTATAAGTAAATAAGGTTAAGAAAGGAGGAATTTTAATTAGGTAAGGTAGAAATATTTAAAATGCGATTTGGAGTGCTAATCTTAAAGATTTTAGCCCAAAATTGGGCTAACGGACAAAAATAAGTGAACCGGGCCTAAGTGGGCCTAAGACCCAACATATATAAACAATAGTTTTGAGCATTTCAGCTCATTTTATCCTAAAAAGAAGGGTTGGTGCGCTGAATTGAGAAGCGAGGAGGGAAAAGAGAAAACCTAACTCTCTTTGATTTTCAAACCACCATAACTTGAGCTATGGAGCTCCGATTGACGAGCCGTTTGCAGCCACGCATCGCTCTTTTCATTCTTTACAATTCTATTTAAGTTTTGTGGTGAGTAATCCATTGTCCTATGCCCAGTTTTTATTTTCCTCTTCAAATTTGAATTTGGTTTGGGTTTTGAGTAAACCTTGTGATTTTGGTTGTTTAGGAGTGCTCTAGTATGAGCCATGGGTGATATTCATCACAAATTTCAGTGGGTTAAGATAAGAAACCCTCCAACCCTTGTGATTTATCATTTTTATGAGTCCTAGGTTGATGTATGTATGTGATATTGGTTATGTTAGTGTATTTGGTGATTTTGATGCACAATTAGGAGGTTGGTGTTGCTTGTGGAGCTTTGGTGAGGCTTGGAGCTAAGGGTTGGTGGAGACTTCCATAGAAGAGGCTCAATTGATTTGGCTACAAGAGGTACGATTTAAGTTTCATTTAAATACCGTGTGATGTTATGAGAATTCCTAGGCTAGATGCCCCTAGGATTAAGTTTGGATTGTGTAAATGGTTGGTGCTAATATGCATAGTTGGTATGCAATGTGAATTAATGATTGGGTTGAGAATTGTGTGGCCTTGTATGCTTGGTGTATTGAGAATTTGATGTATTGGGTAATGAGTATTGATTTGTGGATTATGCATTTAAATTTTGAAATTAGGCTGGAGGCCGTGAATTTTGGGTCGGAGGCCGGAAAGAGGTAAGGAAGGTAAGTTGATGTGTGCATTGTATGATGACACAAGTGATTGGATGAATTTTAAATAATAAATATATGAATGATTGGGTTGGTTATTGAATAACAAGGTTTGAGGAGTTGAAGTGTGGAATTTGGTAATTTTGGGTGAAATTATGTAGATGATGTATGTTTGGTTTTGGTTGAGATATATTATGTGGTCATATATGTGATTATGATTATTGATGCCTTGATGGTATGATGATGCATGAGAGATATGTATGTTGTGATATATGGTTGAGGAATGATTAAAGTTGATTTGTGGGTGAAACTATGTGATAGTGAGTATGATATTGATTATGTATAATGATGATTGATTGGAAATAGTATTGTTGGAAATTGGGATGAGAAAGGATGTATGACATGTTAATGTGTTTGTAATTTAGCCATTTGTTTGAGATGGGTAAAAATGGTTATATGGCGGTTTTGTGAATTGTGGTAAGGTGTTAATGCATGAGTTGAGGAGGCTTGATGTTGATTTTGGTATATTTTGATTGATTTCAAAAAGGGTTGAAATTGGCATGCTTTGGTTGATTTTGAAAAGGGTTGAAAATGACTTGTTTTGAAAATGGCACTTTGTGGTTTTGTATGAAAATATAGTTTTTGGGCATATTTTGACGGAACATAACTTGGACTCTGGACTCCAGTTTTGTGCCAAACTCGTTTAGAAGAAAAAATTTAATCCGGGGGTGTCCATGCCGTTCGAAGAATGGGCGAAAAATGATTTAAAATGAGGAAGTTATATCCGTTGAAAAATTGGGGGTTTAATCTGTGAATTCTGCAGCTTTTAACTTAGAAAACTTTTTAGCAGAATGCCCCCCACGCATAGGCGTGCTTGACGTGTACGCATCGCTTTTCAAGAAGGCACCATCCACGCGAGCGCGTGGTGTGCAAGTGCGCGTCGATGCACTGCACCCAATGTCGAGCCATTTTTCCCGAGAGTTGTGCCGGAGTTGTGCTAGTTTTGTGCGTGGGGCACAAACGCACCCACGCGTACGCGTGGCTGATGCGAGCGTGTCCCTTTGCTGTTTTTCCACCCACGCGTACGCGTGGGCGACGCATACGCGTCGATGAACATTGTGGCCATCCACGCGTGCGCGTGGAGGACGCGTACGCGTGGCCCTATTTTCATGCCAAAGTTGATTTTTGAGTTTTAAAAGCCAAATCTCATACTTCTAAGCCTCCGATCTCACCTCTTATGTATTAAATCATTATGATATGCCTAACAATGAGAAAGGAGCTAGGGGATGTGATAACTTGCGAATGAAACAAGGGGAAAAGTTACGATCAATGATAATTAAAGATCATTATATGAGATATGGAGGATAACGGTGGAAGTACCGTGTATGCCATGAGCCGAAGGGCTATATTTATTAATAAATGGCTGGTTCTTGATTGAACCATGAGCCGGATGGCTGAGTTATTGACGGATTACGGCAAAGCCATTATTGATTATGGCTGAGTATAAATGCATATATGATTAATGAATAAATGTATTTAATGGATAATAATGGAAAATATTGAAATGTGATGTGTGACCCCGGGTAGTAGGCAGTGGCGTTGTCCACTTGCTCCGAGTATGAGACGGGAAAGGATGTTTATGATAAATGGGTTTAATTATGGAGTTTTGAATAAATGTGTATTTGTGATACTTGGGTAGTAGTAAGGGTGGTGGTTCATCCCGCTTGCTCCAGGTTAATGTTTGAGATTTAATAACAATGATGATTGCTTTTAAACGAAACGAATGTATGTTTTGAGATGTTGGGCAGTAGCAAGGGTTGTGGTTCATCCCACTTGCTCCAGGTCAGAGATTGAGATGCTTAGGTAGTAGCGATAGTAGTGGTGAATCCACTCGCTCTATGTTGAGCTTTTAAACACCCGCTTGGGTAGTAGCCGCAGTAGTGGTTATTTCACTAGCTCTGGGTTGAGCGGGTAGTAGCAAGGGAATTGTAGTTCAAACCTACTTGCTCCGCAAGGGGTGTTTCTGTCTAATGGTTAGCTACCAGGACATGTCGGGTTGGCTATATAACTGACAGATGATATCATCAGCCATAGGGCAGGCATTCATCATTTGCATATGTTTGAATTGTTTGGGTTTGCCTATTTGTTTTGGATTTCTACATTATATATGCTATGTTACCTGATTATGTGCTACTTATTCTACTTGTACCTTATTTGTGTATTACTTGCCACTATTGCTTGTGTTTGTACAACTGAGAGGCCCCTCATGCTGGTGTCGGTGGATGTTGAGGGCTGTTCTTGATGAGATGAATTGATGATGCGATTGCATGATGATGATGATGATCATTGAATGAGATTATTTGAGCTCCCTGGGTAGACGCAGTGATGTTTTTTCACTAGCTCCAGGTGAGGGTATGATGTATTGATATAGAATTGCTGAGGTAGAACAACTGGTGATTGTTTTGCTTATGATCCTGAGTCTGATTCGTGGCAGAGTCAGCGAGTTGGGAAACATGTGAAACATGAATTAGATTTAGCACTCCCTTATGACAGTTGCCTATTCATGGATTAGCGAGAACCTAGGATGGATAATTAGTGAAGAAGTTTAGGATCCTTAGTGAGTTTTTATTGCAGTGCATTGTATTTATTTGGCACTTTTACCGTACTGGGAACCCATGGGCCCGGGGTTCTCATTCCGTATATATCTCTTATTTTTCAGATACAGGTCCAGGTGCTCAGAAGTGAGTTGTGGGGCGTCTGAGAGACGGCGAAGATCCTTATTTTCTCTACTTTGTGTTTTGCTTAGAATCTCTCCACCTTTGTTTTGAAAAGATTATATTATGTATTGAACTCTTTTGAACTTGCCTGCAGAGGCTCTCATATTTCCTTTGGGAGATATTAGGATATACTGTGGTCAACTACTTTCATGCTGTACCCTAGCCGGCCTAAACTTTGTGGGTCACGACTAGTGGCTATTTACTTATGTTATATATATCTATATGTTATCTATCTCTTAATCTCCTTTATTCCTTGTCCGTATATCGCTTTCGGCTTCACAGTTTATCTTTTTGTTGTCGAAACATGAGTGATACGTCTCCGCAATTTTATTAATACTCTTTTTAGGCTTCTCGATTAATACTCTTTCCGAAATTACCTATATTTATATATTAAAAATTCACCTAAGAGTCACACCACCGTAGTATCATTGACTTATTACTCGAGCATAAGGATTTGAATATTAGGATGTTACATTATGGTATCAGAGCAGTTCGTCCTTGTGAGCCTGAGGGATGGAACTGCTTATGCTTAAGTGCATACTCTGAGTCTGTGCCTGTGCTAGTTAGGGTATCTAACCGATACATCTAGTATGAAGTCCATGAGTGTAACTTTGGTACTTTGAAGCACTATACTTTCGATATTGAGACTGATCAACTTGATATCGATTGTTTGGTGTGTATAGGAACCAGATGGCGCCTCGTGGACCCGGTCGGGGACGTGAGAGAGATTGTACTAGTACTCAGGAACCGGAAATCAACCCGAATAACCCGGTAAATCTTATGGCGGCATTGGAGAATATGGCTGCTGCTATGCAGGCCACTGGGGTGGCTCTTGGGCAACAGATAAACAATAATGGCAATGGCAGAAGTGGAGCTCAGGACCCGATGACACTGGCAACTTTCTTAAAGGTTAATCCACCTAAGTTCAAGGAAACCACCAATCCGACTGAAGCCGATACCTGGTTTCAGGCTATGGAGCGAGCACTGCAAGCGCAGTTGGTACCCGAGGAGCAATGTGTTGAATTTGCTACCTATCTGCTTATTGGAGAAGCATCGCATTGGTGGCAAGGGGCTCGACACCTCCTGCAGCAGGGAGATGATCCTATCACTTGGGATGCCTTCCAGGTGGAATTCTATAAGAAGTAATTTTCGAATTCTGCCAGGAAAGCCAAGAAATTGGAGTTACTGCAGCTGAAGCAAGGTGTTATGTCTGTATCTGAGTATACAGACAAATTTGAAGAGCTATTCAAGTTTTCCCGCATGTGTCAGGGAGCTCTGGAAGACTTCGAGGAATGAAAATGCATTAAGTATAAAGGAGGGCTCCGGAGCGACATCTTAAGTTCAGTGGGACCAATGGAAATCTGAACTTTTTCAGAGTTGGTGAATAAGAGCAGAATCGCTGAAGAGTGTGTGAAAAGGAGGGTTGCAGAAAAAGAAAGTCATAGAGAGCACAACCAAGGATTCGCACCAAGGGGTCGAGAGTTTAAGGAGAGAGGATACATACAACACTTTCTCCAAGGACAGAATAACTTTGCGATGAGTGAGGAGTCCCAAAGAAACGGTAAGGAAAAACACGCAGCGGCTGCTTCTGATGTTTCGAGCTGTCAGAGATGTGGAAGTCATCACCCAAATAGGTCGTGCCGATTGGGGTTAGGTGTATGTTACAAGTGCGGGTTACCAGGGCATGTATAAAGAAATTGCCAACAAGGAGAGAGTTAGGATGTGGGCCGATTGTGATAGTAAGATTGAGTAATTGCAATAATCAGGCTTAAAGGACAGTGCGTGATTTTATAATACCGCCTTTATAGTAAAACTGGGAATGTCGAGCTTAATATTAGACTGAGAAGCAAACTGGATGGTCCGAGTAAGGATTTGCCTTAATAAAAATGGATAAATGCCTGTGACGTAAATGATTTTCTGTTGAGAATGATGTGTTGTGTTTGTTATGTAGTTGGTTGATTTCTGGATTTTTGGTAAAACGGATTGAACCCGTGACTTTTAGTTCCTTTGATTTAAATAGATAAGGAATGGTCCTAAATGATGGACTTGGAAATGTTGATTTGAAATGCCAGTCATGCTAAGTTGTGGTTGAGTACTTGAGGAAGTAAGCGATAGAGCTAGTACTAGACGAGAGATCAGAATAAAGCAGCAGGAACTTGCGGAACCAGTAAACAGGATAGCTACGAATAGGAGCTGTAAAAGTTTACTATAATTGGTGCACGAAATTGTGATCAATACTTTTCACAACTCAAATAATCCCCGGTGATGAACCCAAAAACTTGGTGTTCAATACCATGGCATAAACACAATTTCGCACAACTAACCAGCAAGTGTACTGGGTCGTCCAAGTAATAAACCTTACGCGAGTAAGGGTCGATCCCACAGAGATTGTTGGTATGAAGCAAGCTATGGTCACCTTGTAAATCTTAGTCAGGCAAACTCAAATGGATATGGGTGATATACGAATAAAACATAAAGATAAAGATAGAGGTACTTATGCAATTCATTGGTGGGAATTTCAGATAAGCGTATGAAGATGCTTGTCCCTTCCGTCTCTCTGCTTTCCTACTGTCTTCATCCAATCCTTCTTACTCCTTTCCATGGCAAGCT
>NC_029775.3:12776911-12777246 GCF_000817695.3 Arachis duranensis
ACATACATGCCACAGACACATAACTGGGTGAACCTTTTCAGATTGTGACTCAGCTTTGCTAGAGTCCCCAATTAGAGGTGTCCAAGGTTCTTAAGCACACTCTTTTTGCCTTGGATCACAACTTTATTTCCTTCTTTTTTCTTTCTTTTTCTTTCTTTTTCTCTTACTCTTTTTTTTTCGAAATTTTTTTTGTATTCACTGCTTTTTTTTCCTGCTTCAAGAATCATTTTTATGATTTTTCAGATCCTCAGTAACATGTCTCCTTTTTCATCATTCTTTCAAGAGCCAACATTCATGAACCACAAATTCAAGATACATATGCACTGTTTAAGCAT
>NC_029775.3:12779056-12779319 GCF_000817695.3 Arachis duranensis
GAGGGGTGGGGTAGGTGGGGATCCTGTGGGGTCCACAGATCCAGAGGTGTCAAGGAAAAGTCATCCCTGCACCAAATGGCAAGCAAAATTGCGTTTTGAGCCAATTCTGGCTTTAAACGGTGGGTTGGTGCCCATTTCTGGCATTTAACGCCAAGTTCTTGCCCTTTTCTGGCGTTTAACGCCAGTCTGGTGCCCCTTTCTGGCGTTAAACGCCCAAAATGGTGCCAGACTGGGCGTTAAACGCCCAACAGCTAGCCTCACTG
>NC_029775.3:12780166-12781229 GCF_000817695.3 Arachis duranensis
ACACCTCAAAGATCCCTAGCTTCTCCATTACAGAGAGAGGCATGAGGTTTACACTTGACCCTAGGTCACACAAGGCCTTCTTGAAGGTCATGGTGCCAATGGTACAAGGTATTGAAAACTTCCCAGGGTCTTGTCTCTTTTGAGATAATTTCTGCCTAGACAAGTCATCCAGTTCTTTGGTGAGCAAAGGGGGTTCATCCTCCCAAGTCTCATTTCCAAATAACTTGTCATTTAGCTTCATGATTGCTTCAAGGTATTTAGCAACTTGCTTTTCAGTGACATACTCATCCTCTTCAGAGGAAGAATACTCATCAGAGCTCATGAATGGCAGAAGTAAGTCCAATGGAATCTCTATGGTCTCATTTTGAGCCTCAGATTCCCATGGTTCCTCATTGGGGAACTCATTGGAGGCTAGTGGTCGTCCATTGAGGTTTCCTTCAGTGGCGTTCACTGCCTTTTCCTCCTCTCCAAATTCGGCCATGTTGATGGCTTTGCGCTCTCCTTTTGGATTTTCTTCTGTATTGCTTGGAAGAGTACTAGAAGGGAGTTCAGTAATTTTCTTGCTCAGCTGACCCACTTGTGCCTCCAAGTTTCTTATGGAGGACCTTGTTTCAGTCATGAAACTTTGAGTGGTTTTGATCAGATCAGAGACCATGGTGGCTAAGTCAGAGGTATTCTGCTTAGAACTCTCTGTCTGTTGCTGAGAAGATGATGGAAAAGGCTTGCTATTGCTAAACCTGTTTCTTCCACCATTATTATTGTTGAAACCTTGTTGAGGTCTCTGTTGATTCTTCTATGAGAAATTTGGATGATTTCTCCATGAAGGATTATAGGTGTTTCCATAGGATTCTCCCATGTAATTCACCTCTTCCATTGAAGGGTTCTCAGGATCATAAGCTTCTTCTTCAGATGAAGCTTCCTTAGTACTGCTTGGTGCATTTTGCATTACAGACAGACTTTTAGAAATCATATTGACTTGTTGAGTCAATATTTTGTTCTGAGCCAGTATGGCATTCAGAGTGTCAATCTCAAGAACTCCTTTCTTCTGACTAGTCCCATTGTT
>NC_029775.3:12781792-12782124 GCF_000817695.3 Arachis duranensis
AGCTTCTCTTAGCTTTCGCTTCAAGGTCCTTTCAGGTTCAGGATCAGCCTCAACAAGAATGCTTTTGTCTTTGCTCCTGCTCATAAGAAAGAGAAGAAGACAAGAAAATATGGAATCCTCTATGTCACAGTATAGAGATTCCTTGAGGTGTCAGAGGAAAAGAAAAATAGAAGGCAGAAGTAGAAAATTCGATCTTATCAAAGAGGATGGAGTTCGAATTTTGCATCAAGGAATAGTGTTAGTCCATAAACAGAAGGATGTGAGAAGAAGGGAAGCAATTTTCGAAAATTAAGTAAAAGATTTTGAAAACATTTTGAAAAACCTTAATTGAT
>NC_029775.3:12783655-12784153 GCF_000817695.3 Arachis duranensis
TGGTATGAAGCAAGCTATGGTCACCTTGTAAATCTTAGTCAGGCAAACTCAAATGGATATGGGTGATATACAAATAAAACATAAAGATAAAGATAGAGGTACTTATGCAATTCATTGGTGGGAATTTCAGATAAGCGTATGAAGATGCTTGTCCCTTCCGTCTCTCTGCTTTCCTACTGTCTTCATCCAATCCTTCTTACTCCTTTCCATGGCAAGCTTATGCAAGGGTTTCACTGTTGTCAGTGGCTACCTCCCATCCTCTCAGTGGAAATGTTCAACGCACCTTGTCACGGCATGGCTATCCATCTGTCGGTTCTCAATCAGGCCGGAATAGAATCCAGTGATTCTTTTGCGTCTGTCACTAACGCCCCGCCCTCAGGAGTTTGAAGCTCGTCACAGTCATTCAATCATTCAATCCTACTCAGAATACCACAGACAAGGTTAGACCTTCCGGATTCTCTTGAATGCCGCCATCAGTTCTAGCCTATACCACGAAGA
>NC_029775.3:12784651-12785320 GCF_000817695.3 Arachis duranensis
CGGTTTGGGCCATCAAATCTTGGGCAAAGTATGAACTATCATATATTGCTGGAAAGCCCAAAATGTCTACTTTCCAACGCCATTGAGAGCGCGCCAATTGGGCTTCTGTAGCTACCTAGGAGATTTAGTCGCTCATATTTTACAGAGAAAACAGAAATAATGTATGTGCTTCTCCCTTCCAGGGAAGCATAATCCTCAAGAGGAAGGAAGTCCTTTACTTTTGATAAAAACTCTAAGACTAAACCTAACAATATCAGACTTTGCTAAAACTTGCCAATTTCACCCAAAAATCACCTAAAATCGTAAGAATAACATAAAAACTCAAAGTAGCATCCAAAATATGTTTTTTGCACTAAAACATACTAAAACATAATACAACTTGATAAAATATAACTAAAAACACTAAAAAAATAGTTCCAAAAGGGTATAAAATATCCGCTCATCACAACACCAAACTTAAATTGTTGCTTGTCCTCAAGCAACTGAAAGTCAAACAAGATAAAAAGAAGAGAATATGCAATGAATTCCAAAGACATCTATGATGATCAGTATTAATTAGATGAGCGGGGCTTTTAGCTTTTTGCCTCTGAACAGTTTTGGCATCTCACTCTATCCTTTGAAATTCAGAATGATTGGCTTCTTTAGGAACTTAGAATCCAGATAGTGTTA
>NC_029775.3:12785399-12786303 GCF_000817695.3 Arachis duranensis
TTATTGAGTCTTGGCCGTGGCCCAAAGTACTCTGTCTTCCAGTATTACCACCGGATACATACATGCCACAGACACATAATTGGGTGAACCTTTTCAAATTGTGACTTAGCTTTGCTTGAGTCCCCAATTAGAGGTGTCCAAGGTTCTTAAGCACACTCTTTTTGCCTTGGATCACAACTTTATTTCCTTCTTTTTTCTTTCTTTTTCTTTCTTTTTCTCTTACTCTTTTTTTTTCGAAATTTTTTTTTTTGTATTCACTGCTTTTTTTTTCCTGCTTCAAGAATCATTTTTATGATTTTTCAGATCCTCAGTAACATGTCTCCTTTTTCATCATTCTTTCAAGAGCCAACATTCATGAACCACAAATTCAAAAGACATATGCACTGTTCAAGCATATATTCAGAGAACAAAAATATTGCCACCACATCAAAATAATTAAACTGTTATAAAATTCAAAATTCATGCAATTCTTTTCTTTTTCAATTAAGAACATTTTTCATTCAAGAAAGGTGATGGATTCATAGGACATTCATAACTTTAAGGCATAGACACTAAGACACTAATGATCACAAGACACAAATATAGATAAACATAAGCACTAAAAATTCGAAAAACAGGAAATAAAGAACAATGAAATTAAAGAACGGGTCCACCTTAGTGATGACGGCTTGTTCTTCCTCTTGAAGATCCTATGGAGTGCTTGAGCTCCTCAATGTCTCTTCCTTGTCTTTGTTGCTCCTCTCTCATGATTCTTTGATCTTCTCTAATTTCATGGAGGAGGATGGAGTGTTCTTGGTGCTCCACCCTTAGCTGTTCCATGTTGGAACTCAATTCTCCTAGGGAGGTGTTCAGTTGCTCCCAATAATTTTGTGGAGGAAAGTGCATCCCTTGAGGCATCTCAGGG
>NC_029775.3:12791450-12791719 GCF_000817695.3 Arachis duranensis
TAAATGCCAGTCTGTCCTTCTTCACTGGGCGTTTTGAACGCCCAGCTTTTTCTGTATAATTCCTCTGCAGTATGTTTTGAATCTTCAATTCTCTGTATTATTGACTTGAAAAGACACAGATTAAAAATATTTTTGGGTTTTTAATAAATCAAAATGCAACTAAAATCAAATAAGTATGCATGCAAGACACCAAACTTAGCAGTTTGTATACTACTGACACTAATGAGAATGCATATGAGACACATAAACACTCAAGTCAAGAGAATTCA
>NC_029775.3:12791886-12792226 GCF_000817695.3 Arachis duranensis
TTGGATTTTATGATTTTGTAATTTTTTTGTGTTTTTCGAAAATTAAGTGGAAAAAGGTATCAAAATTCTTAATGAGAATTCTAGGAATCATGCAATGTTTAGTCTAAGACTCCGGTCCAGGAATTAGACATGGCTTCACAGCCAGCCAAGCTTTCAGAGAAAGCTTCGGTCCAAAGCACTAGACATGGCCAATGGCCAGCCAAGCCTTAGCAGATCACTGCTCTAATAGCAAGATTGATAGAAATCAACAAGCTCTTGTGATGATAAGTTGAAACCTCGGTCCAATGAAATTAGACATGGCTTCACAGCCAGCCAGACTTCAATAGATCATCATGAAACA
>NC_029775.3:12793527-12798736 GCF_000817695.3 Arachis duranensis
GACTATCATATATTGCTGGAAAGCCCAGGATGTCTACTTTCCAACGCTGTTGAGAGCGCGCCAATTGGGCTTCTGTAGCTCCAGAAAATCCACTTCGAGTGCAGGGAGGTCAAAATCCAACAGCATCTGCAGTCCTTTTCAGTCTCTGAATCAGATTTTTGCTCAGGTCCCTCAATTTCAGCCAGAAAATACCTGAAATCACAGAAAAACACACAAACTCATAGTAAAGTCTAGAAAAGTGAATTTTAACTAAAAACTAATAAAAATATACTAAAAACTAGCTAGATCATACTAAAAACATACTAAAAACAATGCCAAAAAGCGTACAAATTATCCGCTCATCAATAATATCTTAAGTTTGAATACTAGAAGGGTTAAGCGGGTTACTGCAAGTAATGATCCCCAAATAATTGGATTTGATTGCGGCTACGAGCTTTGATGGTTCTAAAGTGGATGAGGAAATTATCATTGATGCGTAATTGGATTTAGATGATGAGAGAGTGCAAGTTGTCGTGTTTGAGAGATGAGTACTATGATGTTTGATCATAGTGACATTGGATTTAGATTGAGATTTATAATGATTGGTTTTGAAAGACGAATGTGAAAACCGTTAAATTAAAATGCTGATGTGGTACTGAGATTGGTTTGAGGGAACCCGTGACGGGTGATAAACTCTAGTTTTTAGGAGAGGTGCTGTCAAAATTTCCCAAGAATTTGAACGAGTGTTGGTTATAGTTTCGAGAAGGACCTTTGATTTGAATAACTTTAACAAAAGATATGTGTTTCAAATACTTTTATAGATTATTAAAGGAAGCCGGATTCTTATGATTTTGTTAGCTTGTTATTCCAAACTCATTTGATTTCTAGAAATGAAATGGGTTTTTGATTGATGAGTCAGAGACTTTATAACAGCAAGTCATATAGAAATTCGAGGGTTTGAGAATAAGAAAGTAAGTTTAGAGGTTATGCTTAGAGTTGAACTGTGATTAGAGGAATTAGCTTGGCAGGAGAGAGGTTAGTGATGAAGTATGATTAAGGTGTGGTGATGATCTTCGAGTGAGTATAATGATGTGGGATGATGGCTAGATTAACGATGATGGCAATATTATTGATGACATGATTTGAGATTTAATAGGGTGAGAGTTGATGAGACGATAAAAGTAAGGAACGAGGCTGTTGGTCGGCGTTAAACGAATGACCGAGACCCTCGGAGATAGAGAAATCAGAGCGCGGCAACAGAAGCGCACAGAGTAAAAGGACCTTGGAACTGTTATGCGTTGGATAATAAAGGCAGACTACGCTCGCGTACTCGCAGTGATTGATGGAATTTTCGAGAGCAAAAATTTCTGTTAGGGGGTAGATGTAATACACGATCTAACCAAAATTAATTAAATAATAAATTAAATAGGACCAAATATGGTTGAAAGATTTGGCAATTGGAATTTGATAATTTAAATATGATATTTGGATTCAGTGAATTTTTTGGAGTCGGAAAACATAGTTTTCTGCGTAAAAGCGCGTAGTGGAATTTTGACTGGCAGTACTGGCTGAGATCTGTCTGGTACTGCAGTTGAAAAAATTGATTATAAGTAAATAAGGTTAAGAAAGGAGGAATTTTAATTAGGAAAGGTAGAAATACTTAAAATACGATTTGGAGCGCTAATCTTAAACATTTTGGCCCAAAATTGGGCCAACAGACAAAAATAAGTGAATCAGGCATAAGTGGGCCCAAGATCCAACATATATAAACATTAGTTTTGAGCATTTCAGCTCATTTTACCCTAAAAGTAAGGGTTGGGGCGCTGAATTGAGAAGAGAGGAGGGAATAGAAAAACCTAACTCTCTTTGATCTTCAAACCACCATAACTTGAGCTACGGAGCTCTGATTGACGAGCCGTTTGTAGCCACGCATTGCTCTTTTCATCCTCTACAATTCTGTCTAAGTTTTGTGGTGATTACTCCACTGTCCTCTGCCCAGTTTTCATTTTCCTCTTCAAATTCGAATTTGGTTTGGGTTTTGAGGAAACCTTGTGATTTTGGTTATTTAGGAGTGCTCTAGTATAAGCTAAGGGTGATATTCATCACAAACTTCAGTGAGTTAAGGTAAGAAACCCTCCAACCCTTGTGATTTATCATTTTTATGAGTCCTAGGTTGATGTATGTATGTGATATTGGTTATGTTAGTGTATTTGGTGATTTTGATGCACAATTGGGAGGTTGGTGTTGCTTATGGAGCTTTGGTGAGGTTTGGAGCTAAGAGTTGGTGGAGACTTCCATAGAATAGGCTCAATTGATTTGGCTACAAGAGGTACGGTTTAAGTTTTATTTAAATACCGTGTGATGTGATGAGAATTCCTATACTAGATGCCACTAGGATTAAGTTTGGATTGTGTAAATGGTTGGTGCTAATATGCATAGTTGGTATGCAATGTGAATTAATGATTGGGTTGAGAATTGTGTGGCCTTGTATGCTTGGTGTATTGAGAATTTGATGTATTGGGTAATGAGTATTGATTTGTGGATTATGCATTTAAATTGTGAAATTGGGCCGGAGGCCGTGAATTTTGGGCCGAAGGCCGGAAAGAGGTAAGGAAGGTAAGTTGATGTGTGCATTGTATGATGACACAAGTGATTGGATGAATTTTAGATAATGAATATATGAATGATTGGGTTGGTTATTGAATACTAAGGTTTGAGGAGTTGAAGTATGGAATTTGGTAATTTTGGGTGAAATTATGTAGATGAGGTATGTTTGGTTTTAGTTGAGATATATTATGTGGTCATATATGTGATTATGATTATTGATGCCTTGATGGTATGATGATACATGAGAGATATGTATGTTGTGATATATGGTTGAGGAATGATTAAAGTTGATTTGTGGGTGAAACCATGTGATAGTGAGTATGATATTGATTATGTATAATGATGATTGATTGAAAATAGTATTGTTGGAAATTGGGATGAGGAAGGATGTATAACATGTTAATGTGTTTGTAATTTAGCCATTTGTTTGAGATGGGTAAAAATGGTTATATGGCGGTTTTGTGAATTGTGGTAAGGTGTTAATGCATGAGTTGAGGAGGTTTGATGTTGATTTTGGTATATTTTGATTGATTTAAAAAAGGGTTGAAATTGGCATGCTTTGGTTGATTTTGAAAAAGGTTGAAAATGGCTTGTTTTGAAAATGGCACTTTGTGGTTTTGTATGAAAATATAGTTTTTGGGCATACTTTGACGGAAAATAACTTGGACTCCGGACTCCAGTTTTGTGCCAAACTTGTTTAGAAATAAAAATTTGATCTGGGGTGTCCATGCCGTTCGAAGAATAGGCGAAAAATGATTTAAAACGAGGAAGTTATATCAGTTGAAAGATTGGGGGTTTAATCTGTGAATTTTCAGCTTTTAACTTAGAAAACTTTTTAGTAGAATGCCCCTCACGCGTAGGCGTGCTTGACGCGTACGCGTCGCTTTTCAAGAAGGCAACATCCATGCGAGCGTGTGGAGTGCGCGTGCGCGTCGATGCGCTGCACCCAATGCCGAGCCATTTTTCCGAGAGTTGTGCCGGAGTTGTACCAGTTTTGTGCGTGGGGCACAAACGCACCCACGCGCACGCGTGGCTGATGCGGGCACGTCCCTTTGCTGTTTTTCCACCCACGCGTACGCGTGGGCGACGCATACGCGCCGATAAACATTGTATCCATCCACACGTGCGCGTGGAGGACGCGTACGCGTGGCCCTGTTTTCATGCCAAAGTTGATTTTTGAGTTTTAAAAGCCAAATCTCATACTTCTAAGTCTTCGATCTCACCCCTAATGTATTAAATCATTATGATATGCCTAACAATGAGAAAGGAGCTAGGAGATGTGGTAACTTGCGAATGAAACAAGGGGAAAAGTTATGATTAATGATAATCAAAGATGATTATATGAGATATGGAGGATGACGATGGAAGTACCGTGTATGCCATGAGCCGAAGGGCTACATTTATTGATAAATGGCTGGTTCTTGATTGAACCATGAGCCGGATAGCTGAGTTATTGCCGGATTACGGCAAAGCCATTATTAATTATGGCTGAGTATAAATGCATATAAGATTAATGAATAAATGTGTTTAATGGATAATAATGGAAAAGAATATTTATGATAAATGAGTTTAATTATGGAGTTTTGAATAAATATGTATTTGTGATACCTGGGTAGTAGTAAGGGGTGGTGGTTCATCCCGCTTGCTCCAGGTTAATGTTTGAGATTTGATAACAATGATAATTGCTTTTAAACTGAACGAATGTATGTTTTGAGATCCTGGGCAGTAGCAAGGGTTGTGGTTCATCCCACTTGCTCCAGGTCAGAGATTGTGACGCCTGGGTAGTCGCGGCAGTAGCGGTGAATCCACTCACTCCATGTTGAGCTTTTAAACACCCGCTTGGGTAGTAGCCGCAGTAGTGGTTATTTTACTGGCTCTGGGTTGAGCGGGTAGTAGCAAGGAGGTTGTAGCTCAAACCTACTTGCTCCGCAAGGGGTGTTTCTGTCTAATGGTTAGCTACCAGGACATGTCGGGTTGGCTATATAACCGACAGATGATATCATCAGCCATAGGGCAGGCATTCATCATTTGCATATGTTTGAATTGTTTGGGTTTGCCTATTTGTTTTGGATTTCTACATTATATATGCTATATTACCTGATTATGTGCTACTTGTTCTACTTGTACCTTATTTGTGTATTACTTGTCTGTATTGCTTGTGTTTGTACAACTGAGAGGCCCCTCATGCTAGTGTCGGTGGTTGTTGAAGGCTGTTTTTGATGAGACGTGTAAAACTCGGTTAATTAACGGCTAATTAACCCATAAATGAGAATTTATTCTAGAAAGCCTAAAATGTGATTTTTATGGCTAAATGTGATAGAGGAGACTGAGACGAGAATTTTGGTACCAATTTTATAGAATTCGGACCAAGATTGGACCGAACGGGCCAAACCGGGCCAATTGGACCCAAAGTGGGCCCTTGGCCCAACACAACTTAACCAAAACCCTAGTTTTCAGCACTCTCTCTCCTCATTTGTTACACACACAAGCTGAAATGGTGGAGAGGAAGGGAAGAACATTCTCTCAACTTCTCTCTCTCACTTGATCTTCAAATCACCATAACTTTTGATCTAGAGCTCCGATTGTCGCCCCGTTTGCGGCCACGCGTTCACCGCGGAGAGCT
>NC_029775.3:12801289-12804571 GCF_000817695.3 Arachis duranensis
TGTTTTTGACACTCCTTTGTATATATATAATCTCGCGTTGGTTATTCTTGTTCGTTACGTTTTCGATCGGAGTGTTGCGCTCTTGAGTTGCGGTTTTTGTTTACCCCTTTTTCTACAAAGGCTCCTAGTTATAATCAATTATTCATACTATTATACGTACTATTTTTTTTGTTTTAGAGGTCGTAATACCTTGCCATCTCTGAATTATGACTTAAGCATAAGACTTTGTATGGTAGGGTGTTACATTATGGTATCAGAGCAGTTCGTTCCTGTAGAGCCTGAGGGATGGACTGATTATGCTTCTGTGCATTCTCTGTGTGTGTGTGTGCTATGTGCTATTAGTATATCTGCTTGATATAATTGGCATAAATGTTCATGAGCATGCATTTGGGACTTTGAAGCACTAGACTTCCGATATTGAGACTGATCAACTTAATATCGATTGTTTGGTATGTATAGGAACCAGATGGCGCCTCGTGGACGCGGTAGAGGTAGTGCGAGAGGTCGTACGAGTGCTCGTGCACCGGAGAATAACCCTAATGACCCGGTGAACTTTATGACTGCGTTGGAGAACATGGCTGCTGCTATGCAAGCCACTGCTGAGGCTCTTCGTCAACAGATGAACAACCATGGTAATGATGGAGGTGGAGTTCAGGGCCCGATGACCTTGGCAAACTTTTTGAAGGTTAATCCACCCAAGTTCAAGGGAACTACTAGTCCGACTGAGGCTGATACATGGTTTCAAGCTATGGAGCGAGCGCTGCAAGCGCAAGTGGTGCCTGAAGGACAGCGTGTCGAGTTTGCTACCTATATGCTTGTCGGTGAAGCATCCCATTGGTGGCAAGGTATCCGACGTCTTCTGCAGCAGGGTGATGATTATATCACTTGGAATGTTTTCCAAGAGGAGTTCTATAAGAAGTACTTTCCGACTTCTGCTAGGACGGCTAAGGAACTAGAATTGTTACAGCTGAAGCAGGGTACTATGTCCATATCAGAGTATACTGACAAGTTTGAGGAGTTGTTCAGGTTCTCTCGTATGTGCCAAGGGACTAAGGTGGAATATGAGGAGTGGAAGTGTGTTAAGTATGAAGGAGGACTCCGGAGTGATATCTTCAGTTCAGTGGGACCAATGGAGATTAGGACTTTCTCCGAATTGGTGAACAAGTGTAGGGTTGCTGAAGAGTGTGTGAAAAGGGCAACCGCTGAAAAAGGGAGTCACAGAGGTTCATTTCCACAGAACCGAGGGAAGAGCTTTGCACCTAGAGATCCGTCTTTCAAGAGGGGAGGCTCTTTCAGGAGGCCCAACAACAACAACTCCCAAGGAAAGAAGTTTGGAAAGCAGCCTCAGAATGATCAAGCTTGCACTAGGTGTGGGAGTCACCATCCGGGAGCACCATGCAAGGCCGGATGGGATTTGTGCTACAATTGTGGAAAAGCGGGGCATAAAGCCGCCAATTGTCTAGGATGCCCGGAAGTTTCCTTTAGGTTCAAGCAGCGTGATTTTGTTCATAATTTGGTCTGCTTACCGATGATTGGTCTTGATCTTATCTTGGGATTGGACTGGTTATCTAAGAACCATGTTTTGCTTGATTGTTCTACAAAGTCGGTGTACTTTATGCCGGAAGATACAGAAGGGCCGGTCGTGGTGAATAATTATTACTTGAATTCGATGATGGTGAATTGTTCCGGAACCGAATGTCAGGGTATCATGTTGTTAACAGCGGGTGTTTCAGGTGATGATCAAAGGTTGGAACAGATTCCGATTGTGTGTGAGTTTCCGGAAGTGTTTCCCGATGATATTGATGAGTTTCCACCTAACCGAGAGGTTGAGTTTGCTATTGAATTGGTGCCTGGGGCGGGACCAATCTCAAGTGCTCCTTATAGGATGTCACCATTAGAGATGAACGAGCTAAAGTCTCAGTTAGAAGACTTGTTGGAAAAGAATTTCATACGACCAAGCGTCTCTCCGTGGGGTGCTCCAGTGTTACTGGTGAAGAAGAAGGATGGGAGTATGCGGCTCTGTGTGGATTACAGGCAGCTGAACAAGGTTACAATAAAGAATAAGTACCCATTGCCAAGAATTGATGATCTTATGGATCAGTTACAAAGAGCTGGAGTTTTCTCCAAGATCGATTTGCGATCCGGTTATCACCAGATAAGGGTGAGGGATGAGGATATCCCTAAGACCGCTTTCAGAACGCGTTATGGTCATTACGAGTACACTGTGATGTCTTTTGGGTTGACAAACGCTCCTGCGGTGTTTATGGATTACATGAACAGAGTCTTCCGTCCGTTTTTGGATAAATTCGTTGTTGTCTTCATTGATGACATACTAATTTACTCCAAGACTGAAGAAGAGCATGCGGAACACTTGAGGACCGTATTGCAGATTCTAAAAGAGAAGAAACTCTATGCAAAACTGTCTAAGTGTGAGTTTTGGAAGAGCGAGGTGAAGTTTTTGGGCCATGTGGTGAGTAAGAAGGGAATAGCCGTAGATCCAACTAAGGTGGAGGCTGTGATGGATTGGAAGCAACCAACCACCATAACAGAGATAAGGAGTTTTTTGGGTTTAGCTGGCTATTACCGAAGGTTTATCAAAGGCTTTTCACAGATAGCTTTGCCAATGACAAAGTTAACCCGCAAAGACACTCCATTTGTTTGGACTCCTGAGTGCGAGGAGAGCTTTCAGACATTGAAGAAAAAGTTGACCACTGCACCTGTGTTAGTGTTACCCGAGCCGAATGAGCCATTTGAGGTGTATTGTGATGCCTCATTGAAGGGTCTAGGGTGCGTGCTGATGCAGCATCGTAATGTGGTGGCGTATGCCTCACGACAGTTGAGACCTCATGAAGTTAGTTACCCTACGCACGATTTGGAACTCGCTGCGGTTGTGTTTGCCTTAAAGGTGTGGAGGCATTATCTCTATGGGGTTAAGTTCCAAGTTTTCTCTGATCATAAAAGCTTGAAGTATCTCTTTGATCAGAAAGAGCTCAATATGAGGAAGAGGAGGTGGATGGAATTGTTGAAGGACTACGACTTTGAGTTGAATTACCATCCGGGAAAGGCGAACGTAGTGGCGGATGCGTTAAGTCGGAAGTCGTTATATGCGGCTTGGATGATGCTTCAAGAGGAGAAATTGCTCAAGGGATTTGAGAGTCTTAAAATTGGTGCTCGAGAAGTATCCGGGACTTTGTGTTTGAGCCGATTAGAGATCTCAAGTGATTTTAAGTCCGAACTCCTAAAGGCTCATCAAAATGATGAAGCGTTATGGAAGGTGTTACC
>NC_029775.3:12805636-12808611 GCF_000817695.3 Arachis duranensis
ATGATAGTTGAGACTACTGAACAAGTCAAGAAAATCCGTGATAGGATGCTTACGGCGCAGAGTCGTCAAAAGAGTTACGCCGATCAGAGGCGAAAGCCCTTAGAATTTGAGGAAGGAGATCATGTTTTCCTTAAGGTTACTCTGACCACGGGAGTAGGTAGGCAAAGAAGTTGAATCCTCGATACATTGGTCCATTTCAAATCCTGGAGAGGATTGGACCGGTGGCGTATCGGATGGCTCTACCACCTCATCTTTCGAACCTGCACGACGTGTTTCACGTGTCGCAGCTTCGGAAGTACACCCCTGATGCTAGCCATGTGTTGGAACTTGAGTCGGTTCAGTTAAGGGAAGATTTGACGCTTCCAGTGGCTCCAGTCAGAATTGATGATACTAGTATCAAACGGTTGCGTGGAAAAGAAGTTTCTTTAGTGAAAGTGGCTTGGAGTCGAGGCGGTGTTGAGGAACACACTTGGGAACTTGAGTCGGAGATGCGAACGGATTACCCGCATTTATTCTCAGGTAATTGTATTTGAATTTTGTGGGCAAAATTCCCAATTAGGTGGGTAGAATGTAAAACCCGGTTAATTAACGGCTAATTAACCCATAAATGAGAATTTATTCTAGAAAGCCTAAAATGTGATTTTTATGGCTAAATATGATAGAGGAGACTGAGACAAGAATTTCGGTACCAATTTTATAGAATTCGGACCAAGATTGGACCGAACGGGCCAAACCGGGCCAATTGGACCCAAAGTGGGCCCTTGGCCCAACATAACTTAACCAAAACCCTAGTTTTCAGCACTCTCTCTCCTCACACAACACCAAACACGCTGAAAAGAGAGGAAATGGGGGAAGAACACTCTCTTAAACCTCTATCTCTCACTTGATCTTCAAACCACCATAACTTTTGATCTAGAGCTCCGATTGCCGCTCCGTTTGCGGCCACACGTTCACCGCGGAGAGCTCTACAAAACCCATACAATCAATTTTGAGGTAAGCCACAAGTTTCTGTTCGAAGTTCCAGCCCTTATTTTCGAGTTTCATGGGTGAAATATTGAGATTTTGGGTTCTTTGATGTTATAGGATCCAACTCTCTTGAAGGAGAAGGTTAATCTTGTCTCCTTGGACCTTGGGTGAGGTAAGGTTCTTAATCCTAGTGTAATTTTGTGATTTTATGATGTTTGGGTTTTGAGATGTTGTGTATGGGTATGATGGTTGTGGCTTAGGTTGTGTATATGTGAATATTGGAGCTTGATTGGTGATTTTAAAAAGCTTGGGAAGGGTTTGGTGGTGAAAAATCTGTTCTTGGAAGTGTTGAGGCCTTGAGAGCTTGTGGATAAGTGGTTTAGAAGTGCTCCGGTGGAGCTTGGGAAAATCGGCTAAGGTATGGTTTCGGTTTCCCGTATCTAATATGTAATGTGGTAGGAAATACTTAGGCTAGAGGCCCTAAGATAGGCATTGAATGGTTGATGTTATTGAATGATTGAGATATATGATGGGGTCATATATGTGATGATGATTATTGATGCATTGGTGGTATGATGTGTGAGAAATATGCATGTTGTAATATATGCTTGATTATTGGTTATGGTTGAATTGTGGGTTGAACCATGTTGATGGTGAGTATGATGCTGTACCATGTTGATGGTGAGTATGATATTGATTGTGTATAATGATGATTTATTAGAATTGGTGTTGTTGAGAATTGGCATGAGTAAGAGTATATGATATGTCAATATATTTGAGTTTGAGCCACTTAGGTGAAGTGGGCTAAATGATGAGATAGTGATTTTGTATATTGTGGTAATGTGTCAATGAGTGAGTTGAGGAGGCTTGATGTTGAATTTGATACATTTTGATTGATTTCAAAGAAAAGGGATGAAATTGGCATGTTTTGATTGATTTTGGAAAGAGTTGAAAATGGTTTGTTTTGAAAATGGCATATTGTGGTTTTGTTTGAAAATATGGTTTTTGGGCATACTTTGACGGGACATAACTTGGACTACGGATCTCCGTTTTGTACCAAATCTGTTTAGAAATGAAATTGGATCCGGGATGTCCATGCCGTTCGAAGAACGGGTGAAAAACGATTTAAAATGAGGAAGTTATGTCCGTTGGAAGATTGGGGTGAAAATCTGTGAATTCTGCAGCTTTTAACTTAGAAAAATTTTAGCAGAATCACCCCTTGCGCGTAGGCGCACCTGGCGCGTGCGCGCCGATCTTCCGAAAAGTGCCATCTACGCGTACGCGTGATGTGCGCGGGCGCGCCGATTGTGCTGCACCCCATGCCCAGCCATTTTCCAGAGAGTTATGCCAGAACTGTGCCGGTGTTGTGCCTGGGGCACGAGAACACCCGCGCGTACGCGAGGTTGACGCGTGCGCGTCGATGGGCAAGTTTGGAATCCACGCGTTAGCGTGCATGACGCTTACGCGTCGATGAGTTTTTGAGGCCATCCACGCGTGCGCGTGGGGTGCGCGTACGCGCGGCCCTGTTTTCATCCCAAAGTTGATTTTTGAGTTTTAAAAGCCAAATCTCATACTTCTAAGCCTCCGATCTCACCATTTATGTCTTAAATAATTATGGCATGCCTAGCTATTAAAAAGGGGCTAGTGAATGTGATAACTTGCGAGTGAAGCAAGGGAAATATGAATGATCAATGAGGATCAAGATGATTATGTGAGAGGCGGAGGATGGTGGTGGAAGTGCTTGTTATGCCATTGGCCGAAGGGCCGTGATTATTTATGAATATGGCTGGTTATGGATTTAACCGTGAGCCGGATTAGCTGTGTATGCTATGAATATTGGCTGGTTCTGGACTGAACCGTGAGCCGGATGGCTGATATGGATGTTGATCCATGGATGAGAATTCACGCATGTTGATGCTGAATTATTGATAATTGTGAAATTGCACTTCCACTATCTGAGTACGAGTTCCTTGGGTAGTAGCAGTGGCTAGCCACCACGTGCTCCAGGT
>NC_029775.3:12809181-12810099 GCF_000817695.3 Arachis duranensis
ATGTATTTGTGTCCCTTTGGGTTTCCTTTGGGGTTTTCCTTATTTTATCATATGTATATATTGTTATGCTCGGACCGGTTATCTTCGCAGCCGGATCTTGAGTCTTGATATTCCTGTTTTTGACACTCCTTTGTATATATATAATATCGCGTTGGTTATTCTTGTTCGTTACGTTTTCGATCGGAGTGTTGCGCTCTTGAGTTGCGGTTTTTGTTTACCCCTTTTTCTACAAAGGCTCCTAGTTATAATCAATTATTCATACTATTATACGTACTAATTTTTTGTTTTAGAGGTCGTAATACCTTGCCATCTCTGAATTATGACTTAAGCATAAGACTTTGTATGGTAGGGTGTTACAAGACGAATTGATGATGTGATTGCATGATGACGATGATCATTGAATGAGATAATTTGAGCTCCCTGGGTAGACGCAGTGATGTTTTTTCACTAGCTCCAGGTGAGGGTATGATGTATTGATATAGAATTGCTGAGGTGGAACAACTGGTGATTGTTTTGCTTATGATCCTGAGTCTGATTCGTGGCAAAGTCAGCGAGTTGGGAAACATGTGAAACATGAATTAGATTTAGCACTCCCTTATGACAGTTGCCTATTCATGGATTAGCGAGAACCTAGGATGGATAATTAGTGAAGAAGTTTAGGATCCTTAGTGAGTTTTTATTGCAGTGCATTGTATTTATTTGGCACTTTTACCGTACTGGGAACCCATGGGCCCGGGGTTCTCATTCCGTATATATCTCTTATTTTTCAGATACAGGTCCAGGTGCTCAGAAGTGAGTTGTGGGGCGTCTGAGAGACGGCGAAGATCCTTATTTTCTCTACTTTGTGTTTTGCTTAGAATCTCTCCACCTTTGTTTTGAAAAGATTATATTATGTATTGAACTCTTTTGAACTTGCCT
>NC_029775.3:12811565-12859718 GCF_000817695.3 Arachis duranensis
GTTTTATTAGAATGATGCATTAATTATTTAATAATTTTATTAATATACATTCAAAATTTCATTAATATAATACTTTTTAAGATATTGTGTCAGGTCAACACATATTATAATATTAATAATAAAAAAATTTTTAAAACTCCAAAAAATACAAGAATATTGTAACATATCCATCCTGCTAAACCGCCTGACCGGCGGAGTTTTTTATTTTTCTAATATTTTAAACTAATATAATGCTACACAAATCTCCAAAATATTGCATCGTCTAATGGAACATGAACCTTCAGCGCATAAACAATAAAGTGTCTGCTAATATTATTCTCTATTTGGTTTACTTCCCGACAAGTAATTAAGGCACATAACTTTATGTTCAATGTTCAATCAAGATAAAAGTAAAAAAAAAAATGTAAAGTAATATATTTTTTGTCTTTAAATTTTTAAAATAATTTTAAAAATATTATTAATTTTTAATTTAATTTAATTTTATATTTAAGTATAAAATAAATTTTATTTTTATTTTTATTGTTAATTTTTAAAAATTAACATTAAATAATTCTTTTTATTAGTTTTATCCTTCTTTTATAATTATCATCATCTTATCTATAGTTATATCTTAAAACTCAATCTTTGAATGCTGATGTAGCTTGCTCTTCTTCATTTTTGAATTCTTTTAATATTTTCTTTTGGCTGATTTTTTTAATTTTTTTATTTATTGTACATATTTTTAATTCATGTGTTACTTGACTGTTGATATTTTGAATTGAATCACTTTTGTTCATCTTATTCTACTATTTGAATTTACTATATTTCTTTTCTTTTAATATTTAAAAAAAATATTAGTATATTGTCAATGCATGTTGATCTTGCCTGCGAAATAGATCGGTTGTTTACCGAGCTATCACCTCAAAGGCTTGAACACCTGATCCTTAAGTCTGAGCTTTCTTCCTTGTGAAGGGATGTGAAAAGACGAGCAACGGAAAAAAGGGGGGAGTGTACTTGCAAAAGCACTCCGAAATTTAAGTCAGTATATTGTATTCTCTGAAAAACTTAACTTGGTAGAATATCTTACCTTGCTTTATATGGTGAGCTCCTCGTTTGTTACGTTTTTGACATTAATCGTCAGTTTCGAAATGATTGATATTGTAACTGACTAATGTGCCGTTTTAATCGTCGGTTATGGTAGGAATATAATTATGACCGAGTTATGGCTTATGAAAAGCCGAGCTTATAACGGATGACAGTTACAGCTCTTAGTGATAACAGCCATAATACCGAGTTATAGCTCGCATTTAAAGGCGACCATATCATAGCCCCCAAGCTTGACCTGAGGAGAGAATTTTTAATGAAGCAGGTTGAGCTTATTTGACTCGGTCAGACAAGTTATTGAGTGAGCCCCCAGTTCAACTTACTTCATTAAAAAATTGGTTGGTTTTGTGTGACATGGGGAGTCACGTTTTCCCTTTTCACTGAGGAGAGAGGGACATTTATTGCATTTAAAGTTTTGGTCTGTTTCCAATGTTACCTGCGTCGTTTGACGTGACCAAAGAGCAATTAGATCATTTTGAAGTTTTGATTTGTGGTGTTACTCTTATTTCCTTGTTTAATGCTCCATTGGTTGCTTGGTTTCATTTGCTGTTTGGTTTTTCTATTCTTTGGGAGTAGAATGAGTAAGAGAGGTATGTATGTTTTATCTTTCTGCTTCTAATTTTTCTTCTTCTTTTTTCCTCATTTCTGTGTCGCTGTCTGCTCTGTTCGTAATGGGTTTTGAAAAAGAGAAGAAGGATGAGATTGACTGGTCGTATGAGTGGTTTGTGGGGAGAGTGGTGAGGGTAGGTTCTGGTTTGCAGGTTGAGTTGTTACCGTGTAGTGTAGATGATAGGGTTTATCATCGAGGGCAGGGGTTTGAGTTTTTCTAGATGCACAGCTATGTGCTAGAGGAACTGAGCGTGAAGTTGCCATTTACTGACTTTGAGTGTCAGGTATTGAAGCAGTTGAATTGTGCTCCATCTCAGCTTCACCCAAATGGTTGGGCTTTCCTTCGTTCATTTGAGATTTTGATGGAATACCTGAAAGAGACGCCATCAGTGGATTTGTTCTTTTCTTTATTTCAAGAAATGGGGTATGGAAAGGGGGTTGGATTAATTTTAACAGCACCCCTGGATTTGATATTTTCAGGTTGTATAAATCTTCCTTCAAGGATTTCAATGAGATGTATCTTAAGGTTAGGAATTTGGAAAAGGATTTTCCCTTTTATATGGATGAATATTTGGCGAAGAGGTTTCCTTTGTGGTGGTGCTCGGAGCCTCAGAACATACTCGGTCTTGAGGTTATACCTCCGAGGAATGTCTGTTTGATTGAATTTTTGGTTGAAAATATTGATCATAAGGATTTGATTTCTATGTATGAGTTACTAAAGTGGGAAGAAGATAAAAAGTCGGTGGTAGAGTATCTGGGTGAGTTTAGGGTTTTGTTTTGGTTATTTATCATTTTCGTAAATGTTTTTGATATGCTGTGTTTGGTTTTTGTAGGTGGTAAATATCCAGGTGTTTCAGTTGCATCACTTAGGTCTCGTTTCAAGAATAAAAATTTAGAGAAAGAAATTTCTCCGTCGAACCGAGAGAAAGTTGCTGTGGCTGGAGAAGTTAGCCAGCCTCCTTGTAGGCGTACGAAGGTAATTCTGAAGAAGAGAAAATCCGACGTGGTGGAGTTGTCCGAGAAATCGAGTGGGAAGGATTTGGGGGTTCCGTTGGAAGAGATACAAGCTTTTATGGGGAATCAAAAAAAACTTCATGAGGTTTCTGAGACGATCCCTATATGGCTGTGGTTGACGAGTATTGTCAATCTTCTGCCGACGTCTCTCTTGCGAATGAGGTCGGGGAACTTGTGATCGAGCAATACATGCAGGTATATTCTGAGTTTATTTGTTTATATGTTGTTGTAGTGAGAACTTTTATGTAGTTGGTATTTTTTTCCTAGGTTGTTGGTTTGCGCTTGGCTAGTCTTGGGTGTAGCCAAGAGTTGAAGCACAAAAAGACTTCAGTGAAAAAAGAAGATCTTTCTTTGGTAAAAGAAGAGCTAAGGAAAACAAGAGATGTTGTTGTTGAACTTGAGAATAAGTTGACTAATGCTGAGAAGTTGATGAAATAGACCAAGGAAAATTATGCTAAGGATGTCGAAGATTTGAAGAAAAAGGAAGGTGATTTGGTGAGAGTGGAATCTCGGTTGATTGAGGTTACTGCTCAGCTTAAGGAGATGGAAAAGAAGAAGAGTGATGAGATTCTAGATTCCTTTGTTGAGGGGTTTGAAAGGGCATGTTTACAGGTAAAGTTCTTGGCTCCAGATGTTGATCTGTCTGAGATGGATCCTGGAAAAATTGTTCATGATGGGAAAATGGTTGAAGATGATGGTGTTACCGAAGATGAGGCTGAGAATGTGTAGTTTGTATCTCTGATATTTTGTATATGTCCCAGTTTTGATGGATTTTATAGTTGTGTTGGATTATAGTATGTCAAACTTCGTTTATAAGTACTGTTATTAGCTATGCTAATATAGCTATTTTTATTGGAGGTGTGTCTTTTTCATTTATTGGACTTATTTTTATTTGTTTTAAATTTGGTTTGCTCTTTGATAGAGCTATTTTGGATTTCATATTATTGTGATGGTTAAACACAGTGTGTGCATGTTTAAATTTGCCTTTTTTTGATATTTGTTTGATAAAGGCGTTGGTATAGTTGTGTTGATGGTAGCATGTTTAATTGTGCTTGTGTTTGCCTGACCTTAGTTGATAGTTGTTTGATTGTTATATCCTCAAATTGAAAGGATAGGATTAGTATAGGTTAGATTGAAGTATTTGACGTGAATAGTTGAGATCGGTTATATCTGATGAAGATATAGTTGTAGAGATAGTAGTGATTGATGGAGATCGGTGATTTATTTATCCAATTTGTTCGGTAAAATCTGGTGAGTTCAACTCTGAATAGAAGTCGGCGTAATAAAAATATAAGTTCGAAAAGAGATTAAAAATTCTAAATGAAAGATAGAGTAAAGTAGAAAATATAGGATGTTAGATGTATTGATGGAACTTTGATTACAAAGGTGCAGGTAGACAAGCCTCGTTAAAACCTCTCCAAGCAAAATCCTTGTTGGGAAAAATCTTAGTAGTAGGAAAAAGAGTACAAGCCTGTCCCCGACTTTTAACTATAAAGTTTCTTTAGAGAGGAAATATTCCAAGTATTAGGTAGGACTGTACCATTTAGTGATTCTAATCTATATGCTCCGTTGTCGAGGACTTGTGTTACTCGGTATGGGCCGTCCCAATTTGCGGCGAGCTTTCCATGGGAGGGTGGTTTTCGTGCCACCTCTGTTTTCCGAAGTACTAAGTCACCCTCTGTGAATGATCAGCTTTTGACAGATTTGTTGTGTCCTTGGGCTATTACTTGTTGTGCTGCAAGTTGGCGGAGTGTAGCTAAGTCTCTTATTTCTTCAATAACATCTAGGTCGACTCGCCGAGTTTCATCTTTGTGGTGGAGTTGAGTTCTGATTGACCTTTGCGAGACTTATAGTGGTATCATAGCTTTGGAGCCGTATACCAATCGGAACGGTGTTTCCTTGGTTGAAGATTGTGGTGTTGTGTTGTATCCCCAAAGGACTTCAGGTATTAGCTCGGCCTAGATGCCTTTAGCGTCATCTAGTTTCTTTTTGAGTGCATGTAATATGACCTTGTTTGCTGCTTCTGCGAGTCTGTTTGTTTGAGGATGCTTGACGGAAGCAAAGTGCTGTCTGATTTTGAGGCCCTGCAAAAAAGCTTGAAACTTTTGATCGGCAAACTGGCGACCATTGTCAGTGACAATATGTTAAGGAATGCCAAAACGGCAAATAATGTTTTTCCAAATGAAATATATAATTTGTTGGGATGTAATTTTAGCCAAAGGTTGGGCTTAAACCCATTTGGAGAAATAGTCAATTGCGACGATTAGGAACTTTACCTGACCCAGTGTTGTAGGGAATGGTCCGAGTATATCGAGGCCCCATTTGTTGAAAGGCTAGGTGACATCGGAAAGATGCATATTCTTGGCCGGAATATGTATGATGGAGGCGTGATTTTGACAATTGTCACACATTTGAACCTTGCTTTTGCTATCATGCTTTAACGTCGGCTAGAAGAAACCTGCGCGGTGTATTTTGGAAGCAAGGCTCCGAGCTCCTGTATGTGTTCCGCATATTCCCTCATGTGCTTCGGACAATGCTATCTCGGCGTCTACTTTGTTAAGGCATTTGAGCAATGGCCGTGTATATCCTCGTCGATACAAAGTTTCGTTAAGCAATGTGAAAAAGGTTGCTTGTCATCGGAATCTTTTTGCATTGTCAATTCCTACTGGTATATGGCCGGTTTGTAAATATTCGATGAAATCATCTCGCCAATCATTTTCCTGTGTAACACTTAGTACATCTGTTAGAGTAACGCTGGGAGATGTTATAGTAGATTGATGTAGTGTAGATAAATCTGGCTGGAAACTTCCAAGTTTGGATAAAATATCGGCCCTTTGGTTTTGTTCCCGTGGGATGTGTTTTATTTCGAATTTTGAAAACTTTGAAATATGATCTTTAACTAAAAGTTGATATTGAGATAGAAGAGGATCTTTTACTTGGAAAAAGGTTATTTACCTACTGAACAACCAATAAGCAGTCACAGTATACCTCTATAGCAGATATGTGTAGGTCTAAACATAGTCAGAGTCCTGCAACGAGGGCTTCATATTCGGATTGATTGTTGCTTGCTTTAAAAGACAAGTGTAAAGAGTGCTCGAGGATAGAGCCATCATCGGCCTCCAGACGTATTCCAGCTCCGCAACCTTCTTTGTTGGAGGAGCCGTCTATATATAATTTCCATTGTTTGGTGTGGTCCTCCTCCGAGGGTATTGTAAGTTCTGCAATAAAGTTGGCTAAGAACTGCGATTTAATTAGCCCTCTTGATTGGTATCTGATGTCGAACTCCAACAATTCTATTGACCATTTGATTAGTCTTCCTGCGATGTCTGGCTTGTGTAAGACTTGTCGTAGTAGATGATCTGTTCTAACATTGATGACATGGCTGTGAAAATAAGGTCTGAGTCTTCTTGCCGAGAATACTAGTGCCAAGGCGAGTTTTTCTATTCCCGGATAATTAATCTTGGCGTGTTGAAGTGTTTTACTGACGAAGTATATTGGAAATTGAATTTTGCCCCGTTCTGCAACAAGAGTGGAGCTTATCACCCAGTCAGTAACCGATAAATATATGAATAAATCTTCCCCTTTAAGGGGCTTTTGTAGGACCGGTGGTTGTGAGAGAGTTGTTTTTAATGTGGTAAAAGCTCTTTCATAATCGTCGGTCCATTGAAACTTATTTTTCTTTTTTATTGTTTGGAAAAAAGGAATTGACTTTGAAGCTAAACATGGAACAAATCTAGATAGTGCAGCAAGTCTTCCTGTTAGTCGTTGTACTTCTTTTACCATTTTTGGGCTTGCCATATCCAGAACTGCTCGGCATTTCTCCGGATTTGCCTCAATGCCCCTGCTTGTTAACAAAAAACCAAAAAACTTACCACCTTGTACTGCAAAAGCGCACTTTTTCGGGTTTAGACGCATGTTGTATTTGCGTAGTTGGTAGAATATTTCTGTTAAGTCCATAATGTGGTTGTTGCCAACCTTTATTTTGGCGACCATGTCGTCGAAGTATACTTCTATATTTCGGCCGAGCTGTTTGGCGAAAACTTTTTCCATGAGACGTTGGTAAGTTGCTCCTACATTCTTTAGTCCAAATGGCATAACTTTATAGCAGTAATTACTGAAGTCAGTAATGAATGCCGTTTTACTTTGATCAGAAAGATGCATGAGAATTTGGTTATAGCCCGAGTAGGCATCCATAAAACTTAAGGTAGCGTAACCGGAAGCGTTATCTACCAATGTGTCTATGGATGGCAAGGGATAGGAATCTTTCGGGCATGATTTGTTTAAATCAGTGAAGTCGATGCACAAGCGTCATTTACTGTTTTGTTTTCTTACCATTATCACATTGGCTAGCCATGTAGTGAATTTGATTTCTGTAATGAAATTCGCATTGATCAGCTTTTGAGTTTCTTCTAATGATGCCCTTCATTTTTCATCCCCGAGTTTTCTTTTCTTTTGTTGCACAGGTCGTGCAGATGGGTTTATTGCTAGCTTATGACTGATGATGTGTGGATCGATGCCGGGCATATCAGAAGGTGTCCATGCGAACAGGTCGGCTTGTTGTTGTAGAAAGGTGGTGATGGCTTCCATTTCTTTCCCGTTGACTAATTTTCCTACAAAGGTGAATTTGTTAGGGTCATCAGTGAAATAAACTTTTTGCAAGTCATCAGATGGTGAAGGTCTTTCTCGGAAGTCGGCTCTTGGATCTAGGTCTGCCAGTGCTGAGTTGTTGTTGATGTTAATGTCGACATTGTTGATCTGATGTTGTGAATGATTTTGTAATTTCATGCTGATATTGTAGCATTGCCGTGCTTCCTTATGGTCTCCATGGATTGTCACGACATGATCGTCCTGCAGAGAAAACTTAACACACAGATGAAATGTAGATACAATGGCGCCGAACTTGTTTAAAAAAGGTCGGCCAAGTATAAGATTATATGGACTTAAGCAGTCTACTACTAAATATTGAATGTCGCATGTTTTTGAAAGAGGATGTTCACCTAGTGTGGTGTATAACCACACTGAGCCTATTATCGGAACTCGCTCACCCAAGAAACCGACTAGGTCTCCGCCTGTTGACTGCAGAATATTGTTGCTTAACTTCATTTTTTGAAATGTTGAGTAAACGAGAACGTCGGTGCTGCTTCCGAGATCCAGGAGGACCTTTTTTACCAACAAGTCTCCCAGTTGTAGGGTGATGACAACAGGGTCATCTAGGTTTTGTATATTAGAATTGAAGTCTGCATGTGTGAATGTGACTTGTGGGAGTGGGGTGTTGATCTCGGTTCCAACGCCTGGGCTGTCTACCAAGCATATTGCTCGGTACAATCTTTTCCTAGCTGAATTTGAATGTCCTCCGCTGGCGTATCCTCCTGAAATACAATTAATTATACCTCGGGGCCTTTCATAAGTGCTTGGTATTGCCTTTTCTTTGCCCCGGTGTGGTTGTTCGGGTAGGTCATTGGTTGTGGGACGTTTATGCATGTGTCCTCCAGTATATTTGTCGAGGTGGCCTTGCCGAGCTAGTCTTTCCAAGAGGTCTTTTGCCACCACATAGTCGTAGGTAGTGTGGCCGTGCTTTTGGTGGAATGCACAATACTTGGACTTATCCACGTTCTTAGCATCTTGATAGGTACCAGCCTTCCTTGGTGGTTTGATTAACTTCGAATTTAGGATTTCTTTGATGATATCCTCACGTTTGGTGTTGAACTATGTATAAGAATCAAACCGAAGAGTTAGTTTAAAATTTTTCTTACTGTTTGGCACCTTGTCGTCGTCTCTGAAATGTGTTTTGTCCGACTTCTGGGCTTGTCTTAGTTCTTCAATATCAATTTGACCTTTCGCCTTCTCGCAGAACTTGGCAAGAGTTTTTGGCTTAGCCAGAGCAATGGTTTCTTGGAATTTCCCGGGCCGGAGTCCACTTTTGATTGCGTGAAGATGGACTTCAGGGTGAAGGTTTGGTATGCTAATGGCAACCTTGGTGAAGCGAGTCATGTAATCCTTCAGACTTTCATTTTGTCCTTGTTTTATTGTATTCAGATAATCCGAATCGTGCAGGTAAATTGCAGATCCAACAAAGTGTTCTTCAAATAGCTTGGCCAGTTGTTGGAATATTGAAATGGAACCTGCAGGCAAAGTACACAACCAATCAAGTGCAGAACCATCTAAATAATTCAAAAAGTAACGGCATAAAACAATATCAGATGCACCGTTGACGATCATTATTGATCGGAATTTTTTGAGAAATTTCTTCGTATCTCCGAGCGCATCATAGGGTGTGAGGGTTAGTGGCAGGGTGAATCTTTTTTTGCAGCTTGAAGTTCATTACTTCTGGCGTGAAAGGTCCTATAAGTTCGTCAGGTTCCTCGTTTTCGTCTTCAAGCTGGGCTTCCTCAGCCTGATTGGTCTCCGAAACATGAGAGGGGTCGGAATGATGCTCATTGTTTTCTCCGAGCATGGTTCAGTTCAGCAATTTTAGCGGCCATTATTTGATTTTCATCTGCCATCCGCTGATTGGCTTGTTGTAGCTCGGATATCATTCGCATAAGTTCGAATGTGGAAGGAGGTGGTACGTCAGCCATGGGTGCGAGCGAAAACAATGGGACCAAAAGAAAGAATTTTATCTCTTCGGCCCCACGGTGGGTGCCAATTGATCTTGCCTGCGAAATAGATCGGTTGTTTGCCGAGCTATCACCTCAAAGGCTTGAACACTTGATCCTTGAATCCGAGCTTTCTTTCTTGTGAAGGGATGTGAAAAGACGAGCAACGGAAAAAGGGAGGAGTGTACCTGCAAAGGCCCTCCGAAACTTAAGTCAGTATATTGTATTCTCTGAAAAACTTAACTTGGTAGAATATCTTACCTTGCTTTATATGGTGAGCTCCTCGTCTGTTACGTTTTTGACATTAATCGTCAGTTTCAAAATGATTGATATTGTAACTGACTGATGTGCCGTTTTAATCGTCGGTTATGATAGAAATATAATTCTGACCGAGTTATGGCTTATGAAAAGCCGAGCTTATAACGGATGACAGTTACAGCTCTTAGTGATAACAGCCATAATGTCGAGTTATAGCTCGCTTTTAAAGGTGACCATATCACATGTATTGTTGACTGTGTTCATTTTCTTTGAAATACATAGAAAATTTTGGAGTGAACTACCAATCTGGCCCTTATCCATTTTTTAGAATGACAACGAGATCTTTCACCATAAAAACAATCCACTTCAGACCTTGTCCTTTACTTTCGTGACCTAACGTGGTCTCTGTGGGTATTTTTCCGTCAACTCTAAATAGAAAATACTGACGTGTCAGGTTCAAAAATGGACAGGGGCCTAATTGTCTCTAAATTTAAATTGGTTAGGGGTTTATTTGTCCCTTTCTTTAAATGATATTTTTTAAAAAAATTTATTCATTATATTAATATTCAGAAATGGATAGGGGTATAATTGTCTCTAAATTTAAATTGGTTAGGGGTTTATTTGTCCTTATTATTCTTCAAACAATATTTTTTTAAATTATTTTTTATTCATTATATTGATATTCTTTTTTTAATAAATTATTGAATATATGGTATAATAAGTACAAACTAATTAATAAATTATTTAAATTTAAAAATATTATTTATTATCAAACTAAATAAATAATTTTTAAATATAATTTTTAAATATATAAATAATAAATATTAAAATACGGTTAATACATTAATAATAATAATCCTATGATATAATATTAGTATTATAATCTAGATCATTTTCACAATAAAATAAAAAAATAAACACATTATTTGATATATAATATTTTTTTGTATTTTTCTCTCTTTAAACTAAATTAATAATTCTATTTGATATCTTTGCACTAAAATACACCATGAGTAGGCTACTAATACCAAATAAAATAAAACATAATATATATATATTATGAAGATCATTTATAAACTCAACAAACTCAAAGCATTAATAATATTATTAATCTATCAATAATACATATTCTCATAAAGTACAGATCCATAAAGATTTATCAAGAATAATGTGAATTAACTAAAATTTTATGTATATTAAAATTTAATTAAATGTTACATATATTTTACTCAAAATATTATTCATAGATTAATAATATTATTGATGTTTTGAGTTTGCTGAGTTTATAAATGGTCTCTATAATATATATTATGTTTTATTTCATTTAGTATTAGACTATTAGTAGCCTACTCATAGTGTATTTTAGTGTCAAGATATCAAATAGAATTATTAATTTAGTTTAAAGAGATAAAAAAAATTAAATTTGTTATTACTCAAAAAAATTTTACTATGTATCAAATAATGTGTTCATTAGTTTTTATTTTATTGTGAAAATTATCATAGGATTATTATTATTAATGTATTAACCAAATTTTAATATTTATTATTTATATATATTTAAAAATTATATTTGAAAATTATTCATAATAAATGATATTTTTAAATTTGAATAATTTATTAATTAGTTTGTACTTATTATACCATATATTCAATACTTTATTAAAAAAAGAATATTAATATAATGAATAAAAATTTTAAAAAATATTACTTAAAGAATAGGGACAAATAAATCCCTAACTAATTTAAATTTAGAGACAATTAGACCCCCATCCATTTTTGAACCTGACACGTCAGCATTTTCCATTCAAAGTTGACGAAAAAACACCCACAGGGACTGCGTTGGGTCACGGAAGTAAAGGACAAGGATCGAAGTGGGTCATTTTTATGGTGAGGGGTCGCGTTGTCATTCTGAGAAATGGACAGGGCCGGGTTGGTAGTTCACTCAAAATTTTGTGATAGCTGGAGGTTCCAAGGTCTCTGCTATCTCTGGTCATATGTAATAATTTTTAAATACCTAATTAAAATCTTAGATGTTAGTTTAGCTGAATAAAATACAAACTAGGTCCACGAGTATATCTCCATTTTTTGGTATCTATTGCTTTTCTATGAAACTCAAAAATTGATCGTGGACTTACTGGTGGTGTGTGGTTGTCGCTGTCAGATTGTTGCCTTCTCTGAGTGTCATCTATGTCCAAAAACTCCATCTTTTTTGTATCTTCATCTTACTTCTTGGGCTAAGCAACTCTTTTATGTTGTTCAGTCACCTGATTTTTGGTTGTCTAATCTGTTGTGGGTTTTACTGGTGGTGTGTGGTTGTCGTTGGCTGATTGTTGCCTTGGCTATGTCTCTTCTACATCCGAAGATTCCTTCTTCTCTACATTTTCATCTTACTTGTTGGCCCAAACATCTCTTTTATGCTCTTTAGTTGCAATATTTTTGGTGTTGTAATCTGTCGCGGGTTTTACTGGTGGTGAGTGGTTGTCGCTGCCGGATTGTTGTCTTCACTCTGTTTCTTCTATGTCCAAAGACTCCATCTTCTCTGAATCTTCATTTACTTCTTGGGCCAAGCATCTCTTTTATGCTCTTTTTTTTGCCAAAGATAGGAAGACTTGAACCCGCGATCTCTTAGATGAGTATGGGGAGACTATGTCATTTGAGCTATAACTCATTGGCTTCTTTTATGCTCTTTAGTTGCCTGATTTTTGGTTGTCTAATTTGTCCTTATTGGTATGTTATATTTTTTCTGCTATCATCATTATGTCGGGGGTGTTACCTTTCATTATATTCGTTTTTTAATTTTTTTCCTGGATCATTTTGGATGCATTAATTTCTGTTAGTTAGTCATTCATTTCTTGATCTTTGTTTTGGATTCTTTAGTGTCGATTCGGATGATTTTCTAACTGATCTGATGGATGTTAGATCTGAATATGCCAAAGCTTATTGATTCTGTTGTAATATATTGGTCTTAGCGCAAATTGCTTCCTTGCATTTGGTATTTGGATTTGGATGTGATTTTAAAAAAAAATGACATTTTCTTTTGAAATAGGTAACAATATATCTAATAAATCTCATTTATTATGGTTTATGAAAATATAGTTCCCAATTCTTTCTCCATACTTGCTTCCAAACCCTTTCGTAACCTAAAATCAAATTCATCAATTAATCAGATTCAAAATTGATTTGCTGGTGTTGCTAGTGGTATTTGGACGGTTGGTTTCATATCTTGGTTTCTTTCGTGTGTAATTGGCCCATGTTTTTATCCTCCTCAGCCTTTCCTGGTCCCTGTATTGTTTGTGATTTGTCTCTGTTCTTTGTCATCCTTGTTTGTGCATTCTTATTCTCATCACAACTATTTGTTGTTTCATTTTCTTGCCTATTTTTCTGCTATGCTGTCACCGTCTTGCTCAAATTTTCAGGTAGGCTTCATGTTGTTTTTTTTTTCTTTTGATTTTATTTTTCAGTCAATAATTGAATATTGGCACTTTGAATTTAATCACATTTTCCTTCTTCATTTTTTTTAATGCGTTGTCTTTCTATTTATTCATTGTGCTTCCTGGGTGAATGAGTTTGTGCTATATATTTCTACTCTTCTTGATCTCTATCTGTTAGTGTTTGAAATATGTAGGAAATAATGTGATGGGTTAGAATTCTGGGTTATCTGCTGTCTCTAGTCATGTTTGGTGATTTTCAGATAGCTAAATATAATTTTCAAATATTTAATAAAAAAATTTTCTTTTCTTTCGTTATTTTTGTTTCCTAATTTTATTTCTGGATCATTCTGTCTGTGTTAGTTTCTATTATTAAGCCATTCGTTTCTTTATCTTTGTTTTGGGTTATTTCATGTCAATTCAGATAATGTTATAACCGATCTGATGGAGGTTGGATCTGAAGAGTGCAGACCTTATTGATTCTGTTGATTTGTTAATAAGATATTGATTATCGTAACTGGATTTAATTTTATGATAATGATTTTTTTTACGTTTACTCTCGCTTTGAAAATATTAATTTCATGTTATATGTTATGTTTTTTTAATAACAATTACTGTTAGATTTTTGTTATGACCTCTAAATTTGCAAATGGCAATCTATACACAAATATATTAGAACTGTTATCGACAAATACTTTCCCATTCTTTCATTTTTACATTAAATTTGTTCGAGCAAAGCTGTTCTGCGAAATGTTATCTCTAAACAATGGCAAAGTAACTTTTATCACCAAAAGCCTACCAAAGTTACTCCCATCCTTGTCTCTAATTGTTCTCAACCTCGATATTGTGAGTTGTTGATTACGGTCTTGGAGAATTGCAAACGAATCCAACTCCGTGGGTAGATTTATTTCTTATCCACTCCAGCTATCGGTCGAAATCTTTGTCCCACATGTAAACCGGAAGACAAAGTCCAATTTTTTATTTAACTATTAATTGTATTTAAGGGTAAAGAATGTTTTTTTTCCTTAACATTAGTTATTTTTTTCAAAAATATTCGAAAGTTTAATTGGTACACGTGGACATACATGTTCCTATAGATCATGCGTCCCTGAATCCTCTAATATCTAATTCAGCAATGTAATCATTTGGTTATCCTACATTACTAGAAAACTATTTATTACAGATGGATATTTTCGACAGATTTTATCCCCCAAAAATACAAACAGATTTTGCGAAGAAATTTCTGTCAGAAACGAAGGAAAATGAATTAGCATAAATTACAAATGAAAAAGAAAATTTGTCGATAATTATGTCGAAAATGTTAATTTTATTTCGTGGGAAATAGATACTGATAGAAAATCCATCTGTATTTAAATGAATAAAAATATTGTGTTTTGTTAAATTATTATAGACAGAAAATCTGTCTGTAATTTAAAATATTTCGTCGAAAAAATTGAGTTACAAACCTAGCATTGCCCCTACCCTATCGAGCTCCATTCGCACCACACAAATCAAACGAGCTTGTTCCTCTCTCCATCAACGAGCTACTTCTTCTCTTCGCCATTGCTGTTGCTGCTGCCGCCGCTGCCGCTCGCATCGCACGAGCCCTCTTTGCCGCCGCTCTCTTCGCGTTGCTCCCTTTGTCGCCATCGTTGCAGAGTCCTCTCCGCCGCTCTTGTTGCATCTGCTCCCTTCATTGCCGTCGTCGCAGAGCTCTCTCTACCGCCGCTCTAATCCGAACACTAATTTTGTGATTCCGTTGCTTGGAGGTTAGATTTTCAATCCACTAATTAACTGAAACTGAAGCCCTCTGTTTTTCTTCGCTTGGAGGTTAGATTTTCAATTTCATGCAATTAATTCTTTTTTTTTTCAATTTCACGGAATGGTGTGATATAATTCAGCAAGATATATGTTGTTTGTAATCTCTAACCGGTTCGTAATTCCTCTTTTCAATTTCATGGAATGGTGGCTATAGTTGTCTATAATAGAAATTTAATTCAGTTAGTACTAGTTTGGATTCATCAATTTCAATTTTCTGCTATCTCTTGTTTAGCGGTTAGTTCCTTCAGCATTTCGTTCATTGTATTGTTCTTGTTCTGCAATTTGATAATGGTGATTAATGATTCTGTTATGTTAATTTTTGCAGGAGCTTAATTTGGTGAGGGATAGGGTAAGCATTCATAATGAGTTCATCACTGCACTCTTAATTTCAGCCATGCTAATTGTTTTGTTAATTTTGATTCGATGCATTTCGTTTCAGATAAAAACATTGCAACATGAGATTTCATGCAGATCTGCTTTAATCAAAGCAAATGCCCTAAAAGCTAGTAGTAACGAAGATGGGGACACAGTAACTTTACAGCTATCATAGTGCATAGAAAGAGATCATTGTCATATTCCCCTCTGCAATGATACAAACCAATATATCTTCATGTGTCTCATGTTCTAACCTTTATTTTTCTTCTACCACATTAATGGATTGATGCCAATTTACAATTGAAAATTTGACCATATTTATTGTAGTCTTGTAGACCTCTTCTTTTAGTTTTAATTGAATGAAATTACCATAGCTAAAGAATAATCTAATTCAGGAGAACTCATTTGTCAACAACAATATGGATCAATTTATTGAATCATAAACAACAATATAAATTTTGTGGTTTTTAGCCTAGTAAGTGTATGCATTTGAGTTCTCTTTTATTAGCTTATTCCTTTTGGTGTTGGTATGCAATTACAATTTTCCCCTTCTTTTCTGCAGGTCTATTAATCAGATACATAGTAATCCTGTAATATTAAAGTTGATGCCTTCAGTTGTCATTATCATTTTTGCAACATGGGGTGTTGGTCCATTAGCATGTCAGATAAGGAAATTGCTTTTCCAAGTTACACTGTAATTATTCTATTCTTCATGTTTATATTAACTGATTCCGGGCTATTAGTACGCAAATTTAATTTGCTTACTTTATTTTGCAGAGGAGTGATAATAGTTGGAAGAAAAGTAAAACACATTATATAGTAACTTCTTACATTCGGCCATTACTTTTATGGACTGGAGCAATACTCTTTTGCAAGTTTCGTTGTTATGGCACATTAAAATTTATCAGAAGATGAATACTTTATATCTTTCTATATGCATCAACTATCTGCATAGTGAATGTTTATTTAATTTCAGAGCATTGGAACCAGTAATTCTACCTACAGAAACTAGACAGGTAATTAAGGAACAGCTTCTGCATTTTGTAAGATCATTGTCAACTGTTTTGACCTTTGCCTATTGTTTATCAAGGTATGCCGATTCACTTGCTTTTGTCATGATCTATTAACACTGCTGAACAATTTGATCACTATTCACTTAATAATGCACCTAATCACTTCCAGTTGAAATAACTTGTGCTTAACTGCTTATGCCCATTGGGGTTTTCTCTATTGGACTATTAAACTGTATGTTTTCCAACATATCATTATTGTCAGCTTGAGTTCCTTAATATGATTTTTTTTTCAAAATAATCTGTTTACTAAGTTTTGCTTTGATAAAACTAATTGTGCAATATGCAATGTGATTCAGCAAACGCAAAAATTCTTATCTGAGAGCACTGATCCAAGTGAGACGAGAAATATATGTATTCTTTGTGTTCTGTTAAGGATACTATCATGTTAGTCTTGTTTGAAGTTTGAAAATGGAAAAACTACCATCTAGTTTCCAATTATTACCTGTCAACTTCATAAATTTAATATACTTACTGTCGAAGCTTGGTTTCCCGTAGTTGGGGAATACGTTTTCCCTAGTATACCATGTTCTATTATATTTAGCATTTGGCATCCTTGCTCTCTCTCAGTTTGTTTTACACATTTATATATATTTAGGTATATTTATTGACAGAGTAGTCTTTCAGCAATAGATAAAAAACTACTCATTTATATATATTTAGTCTTATCTATTTTTATTCTGCTAGTCATTGGTTTTGCTTACTATTGAATGGTAGATAAATGGAATGACACAAGAGTAGTTTATTGAATTATGTCATCTTTTTTCTCCACAACTTACACCTTGAATGTGAGATTTCTTTTGTAAGTTGTTAAGCACAGTGAAATCCTTCTGTTTTATATATTTTTGAATGATATTTTGCTTGGAGATTTCAGAATCCAACATCTGTTTTGTTTTTGCTGAATTTTTCTCCTCTTTTAAAGATATAATTATTTTCTTCAAATTGTGTTTTTGTTGGAAATAAGTAGTATGACCACAATCTAATCAATCACGTGTCAAATAATTTGATATTGTTATTATATTAAAATGTTAATATAATAATCTCCTTGATTAAATTTAGTGATTTATCATTGTGATAGTGATCATAATATTGAGAGAAAATAATCTTCATTGGATGAAAATTAATAAATCTCATTTATTGAATTATATATATAGATGGTTCATATAGAGATATGACCATTGAACTGACTCACTTTGAGAATTCCTAATGATTATAATTACCGCATATTTGTCAAGAGGATATTCTCAAGATGAACATGGTAATAGAGTTTCCTTTTACCTGCGACTATCATAGTAATTAACAATGTATTTATTATACTTTGATTCTGGACACCTAATACCCTAGGGTGCTAGTTGAATAGATATTGAGTATGATTTAAATACTTGTAGAATTAATTATTAGTCAATAAAGAATCTGTCAATTCTCAATTGAATGAATGAAGAAATGAGTTTCTTAAGTCATTCACAGTTCATTATAATAATGGTAACAAGTTAGAGTTTGACAATTATACCATACTCTAAAGGTTAACCAAGAGCTGGAAAGATAGAAGGAATTATACTTTGTTTTTCTCGGGTTCTTAGTAAAAATATATTACTTCATACTATCGGGTCGTTAAGGAGTGTTGCTAGACACCAACCTTGATTAGTAAATTTAGTATGACTAATTTACTATCTGCTTAGAATTGAACCTATGGCATCACACACTAACAAGTGCTAAAATAGAATATTTTGTATTCTTTGCTAGCACCAAGAATATAATAATAATATGATAATTGAGAATATTAAATGAGATTTGAGAATAATTAGTTATTCTATTTCTAAATTTGAATTCTAAATTTGGATGAGATCCTAACTGATTCTGTTTCATAAGTTATGATATGATTCATAAATTTGAAAGATTCAAGTTTAAAATAATAAGATATGATTTTAAGTTGAATTGAGATTCAAATTTAAAATCAGTAACAAATCTCATACTATATATATATATACCAAGAGTAGAGGAAATAGAAAAAATAAAACACAAGAATTTTATTCCTTTACCTCTACACACATAAACGTATGTGAGCCTAATTTTTGAAGAAGAAATTCATGGTGTGCAAAGAGTTGCAAGAGGTTTCTCAATTTTGATCAGATGTCCATTGGTTAAGAAGTTGACAGCAAAGATTAGTCTTGGTGTGGATACGCATAGAATCTTCGTACAATCGAAAAATAAAGTTTTTACTAAAGCGTGCAAAGGTATTTAGATCTGATCTATATATTATTGGAATAAAGTTTAAGCACAAAATATATCTTTAAAATTACTTTCTTTTCTTCCACTGCGTGTTATGAACACATGGTAATCCTTCAGTTTTCACATGCAAGAATCTCCCTCATGATTCCTACAAGCTTCTAGCAGTTCCCTCACTAATAGGTGGTATTCTTGTAATTGGAGCAAACACTATTCATTATCATAGTCAGATAAGTGTATTACTTTAACATAATCATGCAATTATTTCTCAACTTCTGTCAATTAGAAAGATATGTTAATTGAATTTTCAATCTTCTATTTTAAACAATATCTGCAATAATATAATTATATAGGTCATTTTTGCAGTCAGCTTCATGTGCATTAGCCTTGAATAGCTATGTTGTTTCACTCAATAGTAGGTGGAGATATTTTTTCGTTTGTCTTTTAATTGTCGTTCAAGGTTTATGGCTATCTATCCATCATATCTTCAACACTGAGAGGTTTTAATTCTATTTTAGTCAGGAGATGCCAATATCAACTTTCAATGTGGAGCTTGATGTTGCCAATGCAACTTGGTTATCCATTAATATTTTAGATTATCCTATCTTTAAGTGTCAAGTATAATTTGTGACATCAGTTAATGAAGGAGATCTATATAATATTGGGATGGTGATCTTATTTTTTTAAGATATAATAAAAATACTTATTTTAAATTATAAGTTAATTATTTGTATTTTATTTTCTTATTTTTACGGTATTCACATTTCCTACTGAAAACTTGTAATTTAGTTCTCACCCCAAAATTTTTCACTCTTTCAATGACACAGGTTCGAAAACTCAGTATGAAGCTGCGGGCGAATAGTGGAAATTGTTTATGAGTTAAGTTGCTTTCATAGAGTCCCTTAACTCTTGTTGCTTAAGATTTTATTTTATACAGAGAGGTAGGTATTATATCTAAGTTTCATTTGATTTCTTGTGTATAACATTTATTATTATTAGTATTTATATGATTATTATTACTTGGAGATCTTTGATATATGGTTTTAATAAATAAAAACAAAATTTTTTGGAATTTTCTTAAAACTAGAATGCGATATCAACATAAAGGCTCAATATTAAGTAGTTATTATTAAAAAATATTACGTAATGTTCTTTCTAGTAAAAATACCATGACTTAAGTAAGGAATTTTATTGAAAGGGACGTTACATTATATCGTGCGGTATTATTTATTTTGCTTTATGTGAAAACTTTTAATTATAATATTCATATATTTTTATAGTATTGGATTCTTAGTTATTAAATTATTTATTTTATTCAAATTTATAATTTTTTTATCTTTTATTCATCAGAGCAAGTGACATAATGTGTTTTCATTAAGTTTTTATACTAATCTTTACATGATTTATTTATAACGGTAAAGCATATTTTTTTGTCCTTAAATTTTGTGAAATCTTTAAAAAAATGTCTGTAACTTCTATTTTATTTCAATGTATTGTTGAAGTTTTTAATTTTGTATCAAATGTACCTTGCTACCTAATTGTCAGAAAGTTTTGGACTAATATATACAACAATAATACATGATACCTATGTATGATTTGCTACTGTTTAAGGTTGTTCGATTCGCATCAAATATATCCTTAATAGCTAAATTTTAAAAAAATTTAGGACAAATCTAGCAATATTGCATGATTTTTGTGTCTAATTTCATTCTGTTTAAGGTTGTTCTCGTGAAATTATATCTAAATTCATACTAATTTTTTTTGATAAGTTAGTCGTCAATGATATATTTAATGCAAATCAAACACTTTAGGGACAGAATTGAAACGAAACAAAACTTAGCAATATTTTTAAAACTTTTAACTATCTAAAGGGACAAAAAATGCATTTTAACCTATTCTTAATTAAGTCATCCTTATTGTCTTCTATGTGTATATATTGAGTTCCTCTAATGGGTCAAATTAAAAAGTTGATACATGTTATACTTTAAACCCTATATTTAACTAACGGTAAACCACAAAAAATACACTCAAAAAATTTTGTCGCTGACGTTAATTCACTGAGATGTTATCGAGAAGAATTCCCTCAAATAGTTTAAAAATGCGGAAAAAATCTCCAATATTAAATATGTATTCTCAAAAAATATTTTGGAGATTTAATTTCGATGTAATTTTTTTCAAGCATGGTTAGAAAAAGTATATATTTTTAATATTTAAATTTTTTTATTTTTGTAACTACTCAACTTCTAGCACGTTATGATTGTACCAAAAATAAGGTGTTGCTGACCTGTTTTCCTTTATTATCTATTGAATATTAAGCCTTTACGACATAAACACGTTCCCAATTTTATTGGATGTAAGCTAGTAAATTTTATTTGTATTCATTAATAATTATTCAACAAAGACTTCCAACAAATAATAATCACATAATTACTAGTAATACGTTATAGTTAATCAATGAACAACATATACAAGTTTACCCCTCTGAAATAAAAGCTTCAACTAACACGGCGAGAGAAAAAAAGTTCTAGCAACACTGATCCAAACACAATTAAATTCACCAACTTTAAACATATTAATACACTCAATACAGTAAATATATTAATAACATAACAAACACTAATAGATAATAACATAAGAAGAAATTCAAGAAATAACAGATAATTATAACAAATATGAAAAAATATATGAATAATAAATAATTATTTTAATTATAAGTTAGGAAGTCAAAGTACAAATAATTCAGTATTCAAGATTATATTGCATTGTTATAATTATACGAAAGAAAATTATACATGACATAACTCAAAATACTTAAAATAAGAATTTTAAAGAAGAACCAATTCATGTCATAATTAACATAAATATCTATCAACCCTAAATATAATTCTAAGGCTTTCGAAAATATAATTTTAATTTTTCAATTTCACTCAAAATTTTATAAAAATTTCGACAAAATCTTCCCTAAAATTCGGATTTCTTTACCCTTCAAGGGTTCCATCCAAACTAACATATAAGGGTTGAAATTCTAATCCACCCACCAAATAAACCAATAAAATTTACGTAAAAAATTAAATAAAAAATTTTTCTCATAGACCATGATTTTTCAATCTAACAAAAACAAATGAAAACAAAACACAAATAATAATAATCAACAAGTAAGAATAAATCCTAAATTATTATATGATAACTAAGACACAAATCCTAAATTAACTTAATCCTAAATTTAAATGACAAAAACTGAACATGACCCTAAATCATAAATTATAATTATCCATTGTTTGTTCTGATATTCTGATATAACAATTAACACACACAAACATACAAACCAAGCATGATTTCTGAACTAACATTCTTAGACATCCTAATTCCTAAAAAGAATGTATAACACTCTAACTAACTCAGAATCATTCAACAGCCACAACCTTCACTAATCAAATTTCTAACACTAATAGAATAACAAACTAACAGGTAATACACTAACAATTAAAAAAATTCTGTTTCAAATTTTGAAATAGATGTCATGGAGATGGAGAGTGAGGATGTACCTGAACTGGAGCGGCAGCGAAGGGGATGGGTAGAGAGAGAAACGGAGAAGCGACGAGAGAGCGGGGCCGGGGCTGGAACAGCAGTAATGGGGGTTGGGTTGGGTAGAGAGAGAAACGGAGAAGAGGGTTTGAGAGAGAGTGGTGGTTTTCGAAATGAAGGAGGAGAGGGTTTGCGCACTCAATTTTAAAGATGATTACCATCAGATTCACTATCGGATAAATCGGACGGTAACCCATCATGTGTCACCAAAATGCAACGTTTAACTAAAATGTGTTAACGTCGGAACAATCCGATGGTAAATCTAACAAAAAAGTTCCCGCCTATTCTATACCTTTTTCCTCCAAATATTACCTACGAATTTACTATCGGATAAGTGAACCCGCCAGTAACAATTTGACGTAATGAATTTCACAACAAACCCTTCATAAGTCCATCTGACGATAACTTGCAATAATAAATCCGACGGTACTTAACGTTTTTTTTTTGTAGTGATAACTCTTTAAATTTTTAGAAAACAATCTTTTAAAAATTAATCCTAATTAACAAGCTACTTTTAAAATTTGCCAACTTGGAGCTAAATTTTATCTCATATATGTTAACATACTTTTTATTTGAAATTTTTTATGCACGGGTAATAGAAATAACAATTAAAATGAGAGTAATTATTCAAATCAGTTTTCAAAAAATTTAAAAGCAGACATTTTAGTCCTTGAAAAAAAATTAATACAGAGATCAATCTTTAAGATTGCGTTTGTTTTTTAGAACAGGACAAGACAAGATACTGAGAACAAGACATAAAGAACAGAGACACAAAATTTTGTGTTATTGTATTTTGTTTGGTGTTAAACTAGAATAAATTATGAAAATCCAATTTATTCTCATTTTTTTCATTCAAAAAATTTAAGACAAAAAATATAATAATGAAAAATATAATTATGAAAAATTAACAAGAATAATAAAAGAAAAAATGAAAAATAAGTTGTGTTTCTTGTTAGTGTCTCCGTGTCCTTCCTGTCAGGATGGACACAAAATACACTAATTCAGTGTTTTTGAACACAATGTCTCTGTTCATGTCTCCTCTGTCAAACACCATTTTGTACCTCTGTGTCCTGTCTCTGTAAACAAACGTAGCCTAAGGTTTTACTTCAGGAGACAAATCAGTCCTTAGTCTATTTTTTGGCAGAGTAATTACCCAAATCAGTCTCCAAAAATTTTAAAAGAGAATATTTTAATCGCCAAGAAAAATTAATACACAGATCAATCTCAATGTTTTTTGTCAAATAAAACAGTCCCTATCCATTTTACTTTTACTATATATCAACCTTTATTATTATTAGCTTAGTTTTGTGCATGTGAACGATGACACTAGTATATTGATGCATTTTTTCGTTAAAAAGAAAAAGTGAATAATGATGCTTTAAAATTCAAATTAAAATATATTTTTTTAAATTATAAATCAAAATAATTCTTTTGTTTTTTACCAAGTTAACATCATTGTCAAAAATTTTATATGCATTATTAACTTTTATGTATAAATCTTATATGTATTATTAACTTTTATGTATAGACAATATAAAGGAGATAAAATCAATTTAACTCCCTAAATTTGGTACTAAATTTATTAAATCCCATCTTGTATTCATATGTTTTTTTTTGTGACACATCTTATTTATATTTAGGACTGGCAATTCATATCTTACCCGTGAATATTCAACCTGATCCAACCTGATCCAACCCGTTTGGGTAGGATATACTACCCGGCGTACTGTCTGGGTATGTTTGCGGGTAAGGTAGGGTACGGGTTTAGGGTGTACCCTATTCTACCCAACCCGCACCTCATATATAACACATATTTTATAAAAATTAGGTATATAGTGAAGGAAGTGAGAGTTGAATCCAAAACATCTCTTATATAATGACTTACAATAAGTGAACAATCACTAAATTAGTTAGTTAATTTAGTAGTTTAAAGCATTAATTTTTTATTTTTTATGTTATTAATATGTATAAAATTCGAAATGATTGAATTTTATATTTATTTTAAAAAAATTTGATATTTCTGCAAGTAGGGTAGGGTTTAAATTTTAGGGTGCGGGTAGGGTTAGGGTTGAGAAATTCTCAATTCGCAGGTAGGATAGGATAGAGTTTTAATTAAATTTTCAACCTGTGAATAGAGTTAGAGTAGGGTCCAACCCCTACCCTACCCTACCCTACCCATTACCAGCCCTATTTATACTCATATTTTCTCGTTATCTTTTTCTCTCCATCCGATATGTAACAAATTATCGAAAACTTTGTATCAAGATTGGTGGAAATTTTATAGTGCAGAGGAAGAAAACATAAAAAAGATAATCCAAAAGACATGTGTATTAAAAAATAAAATGAACTTGAAGTTGAAGGCAAGGCAAGAATGAATAAAATATTTTAGGAAAAATAATCATTTTTATTCATAATTATTCGTAATGTCAACAAAATTACTTACCAAATAATGAAATTTATACCCATAAAAGATGAATTATGTATCCAAAAAATATTCAATTCTTAAATTTTTTTTATCTTTTATCTACATCATCAGTATCAGCATCAATTTTTTTTCTCTCAAACTCCCTCTATCACCATCACTACTTGCAACACACTTATTAAACTACTCTTCCATTTCAATCTATGACAACAATAAAAAAGTCTCGTGACCCACAAATTCAGTCTAACATATTCATAATTCAATCAATCAATAATTAATAAAAAATTTTTAATCTTTTTCTTTTCTTTTCTTATTTTTTCACAATTTTATCAACACTACATCACCATAATTACCACAAGTATTATCGTCACTACTAACACCACCATAACACCACCATAGACATAAAACACTGCGTTTCTTGGTTGTATCAACCTCTTCGTTTCCCTCCATCCATAACCAAAAGACCCTAAACCCCACTCTCTCTTCTTGATTTTATAGAGAGAACCTCCTTATAATGTTAACTCTCTCATCTCATTTCTCACATTTTTGTTGTTAATAGAATTTTTTTGTGGATTACCTTTCTTCTTACTCACTTTGTTTCTTTTGATTGTATCATATTTTTAAGATGAATGAGGACCTTCTTACTGTAACTTAAATCATCAATCTGATCTTTTTTTTTTATGCAACAAAAAAAAAATTGACATCTGAATTTTGTATATCTATTAGACTATTACTAAAGGTTACCTTATGAGATTTTAAATTTTTTCTCTTACTGTCAAATTTAATAACTTTTTATATTATGATTTAGGAGTACCGTGAATTTTTCTCCAATTCTATCAAGGTTTGAATTATAGGATAAGGATAAGGATATGGATAAGTTTAATTTTGTTTTTCTGTGAGTAATTTTGTCAATATTTTAAATATTGATAGATAAAAATGGTTATTTTTCAATATTTTAAATTTGATGATTGTTATCTAATAATTTTTAATTAATAACTTCACATGAAAGTGAATACATGTAAATTTTTATCCTGTTATAATGCTTAAGAAAATATATCTAACTTGCTAAAAAAAATAAAAATTACCTATAAAGACTTAATGGAAAATTTTTAATAAGAGTAAAGTATTGTTTTTGTCTCCAACGTTTGAGGTAAGTTCTTTTTGCATCTCAAACATTTAAATCGTCTTATTTGTATTTTTAACGTTTATAAAAGTGATTCAATGTTATCTTGGCGTCAATTATACTAATAGATCAGATTGTATTTTTCTATTATTCCTACTTAGATGTATTTATTCTCAATTAGATCTCACTTGGATATGTTCAATTTTAATATTGTACTCAAAATTTTTGTTAAAGTTCAATTATGTCCCTAAAAAAGTGAATTATGTAAATGTTACAGTGATTAGTTTCAACATTTGTATTCTAACTTCAAGAGGAAATTTTTAAAATTCTAACTAAAGCACATGATGTGTAATTGACAACAGGATAACATTAAATCACTTTTACAAACGTTAGGGATACAAATAGGACGATTTAAATGTTATGGACACAAATAGGACTTACCCTAGACGTTGGGGACAAAAACGATACTTTACTCTTTTAATAATCTAGTATAGAAATTCAGTTATAAATTTTTTAACTATAAAGAGCTAATTAAAATTTTAATAAAACATCAAAACTATAAAAACCAATAAAATAATTAAACATTATTATTGCGTTCTTATGACATTTCTTTTATCCTATTTAACAAGTTTTTATTCTTCCTTACCCTATATGCTGTACTAGTACTGCTATAGTTCCAAATATAAACTACCAAGCACTGATTGTGATTGTGAACAAGTTATGGAGATCATAAACATTTAACAGGTCCAACTAAAGCAAGTGCTTCCTTAAGAGCCATCAAAAGATGTTGAGGATGATCCTCTATTCTAGCAGCTCCACCATATTCAGATTGCATTGATCTCAATACTCTACCAACAATCTAAGCAAACATACAATCATCATTTGATAAATTGCCATGTACAAGTTGGATCCATAAGGAAGAAAACAAAGGATGGAAAGTAAACAACATCTTACCTTCCGTGCATAGCCTCCGTAAGCTATACCGCCGATTAAGGCGTCTGGCGAATTCGACGAATCGACTACAATAGATGTTGTTTGAAATAGTCCTTTTTTTCTCAATCCATCAATTGTGTGAGCATTAGTGCCACCAGCAAGTTGAAGGAAGCCTACCATGCAAGTTCACAGATTTTGTTACAAAACTGAAGGTTTTCAAGGACCATGTATTTATATGTATGGATTATTGAATACAAACCGGGAGGTCGGTTTTTCGCTTTTGCCAATTCGATAGCAAAGGCGATTGTTTCCTTGGTTGCTCCTCTCCCGATGTCTCCACTCATCGGCCGGCCGTCCAACTTCATTTGTGTATATAGCAAACATGGTTTTGTTAAAAAAAATGAGGCATAAAAGGCTCATTAACAATGTTGAGATTGTTGAACTCATAGAAACGCAGACCTGCCATAAGTTGAAGCATTGAAGATTTGGTTTCATAATGGAGAACATCTCATTCATAGAGGGTATTGTTGAATCTCCACCATTAGGTAAGCTAACCTGGATAATTTTTGTTTTATGTTAATCTCTTTACTCAAATGCAAATACCCTATAGGGTGTGTTTGGAATGAAAAAATATGGAAATGATTTTATTTAAATCAAATATTTTCTAATAATTTATGGGAGGCACCACTTACTGCTATTAACTTTAAGTTTTCTACTGAATTCCCTAAAGCACACCAGAGCTCTTTGAATTGTGCACTCTGCCTGCAAAAAGAACGCATGATAATGTTAGAGATGTAACCATTTATGCAAGAATTTTTATGACTTAAAGGTTTAGAATTCAATCCTTGTTGACCCCAAAAGAAAGAATTTCAGCATAAGGCCAATAAAAAGAGAAAGAAAGCCTTGAAAAAAACTTGCAAACTCAAAAGAGGCTCGTGTGTGAGAGGGTATGTTAGATATATAACTATTTATGTGTCTCCTCCTATTAGCTTAAACTTTTTGGAGAAGTGGTATCATGACAAATAACATGAGGAAGTGAATTTAAACTCATCAATCATGCATCACAAGAACAACATATATCTAATCATCAGAAAACTGAGTTTTTTTTCTATGCTTTATCAGCTGAATTGTCTGAATAGAAAAAGAAAAAGCCATCTATGTAAAACATGGTTATGCCACAGCCATAGAAATACAAGCTTAGCAAACACATTACATGTGTATGAGAAACTGAGAACTGATAATTGAGAATCATCCTTTCAGTTCTTGTGAAAATATGTTTCCATATCAGTTAAAGTCATCCATTAAATATTGTTTGATATGATTAATTTGGTAACTAAAATTACCTCCCACTTGTATGTATCTCCATAGCATCAACATCATTTCTCCTGAGGAGATCAGCAGTTGTCGCGGCGTCTCTTACATATGTTACCTCTCCTGGGCCAATTCAGTAAGTTCATATTCTTAAAAATATCACATGGCACATGGAAATCAGAATATTATAGATGAAGTTAAAAACTTATAATCTCAAAAGGTAGCAAGAAAATATCTCACTTATTTTGTCATAGGGGCAAACCGGAAGGCAACGGCCACAACCGTAGCAGCGTTCTGTTATGACTCCATCCTGCACGCCCAAGCCAATTGAACAATTTAAGTGTGAAAATGTTTTTGAAAAGATGACATTATAGTCTGTAAAAACTAAAGACATCACTTCCAAGTAAAATCGAGTTAAAAACCACTAAAAATCTTGGTAATTCAGTATTAGATGAAGTTCCAGATGCTGATTTCCCTAGGAATGATATTGCATTAGCAGGGCACACAATTTCGCAAGGGCGAGAACAATTTGCTGGACAGTTTTCTGGATCAAATTCTGCATAGAAGCCAGTACTAGCAACATTCATTTATTGGAAAAATTGAATACTGAATCGATCAAGTGATTGATTATTATGTTGGACTATGCTGATGCAGAAATATTATAATGTAAGCAACAACTAGAAAGAACAAAGACTCTTTCTTACCGGCTTTGCGAAAATGAAGATCTTTATCATCATTGACACTGATCATAACCCAAGGCTTTTTCTGAAGACCTGCAATTTCTTTTGCGGCTAAAATTCCTTCATTCACAGCGCTAACCACTGATGCATCAGCAGCACAGTCAATGCAGTCAACTGCACCCATACAGTTCCAATCTCAATAACAAGTCACATGATATATCATATTTAAGTTTGAAAAACAAAAACCCTAAGGCAAATCATGATGATGCATCTGTTTAGAAATTAGAAATTAAAGAGTAAATTACTTATTTCTGATCATGAAAGATTTGAATACTGACAATATATCTATCAAAATTTGAGCTAGTTCGACAAAACTATCAAACATTCGGCAAAATTACCCAACAAACTACCCGTTTAAGGTAATTTTGTCAAACTAACCCAATCTTTGATGGATGTCATGTTAGTTGAAATCTTTCATGGTTAGAATTATATCCTACAAACTACCTGTTTTAATAAGAGACTAGTAACCTCAAAGCTTGCACCACAAATGAGCTTAACCCAGTTGCCTCTTTGAAGAGATTGAAGCGGAGAAGAAGAAGAAGAAGAAGAAGATAGGGAAGGAAGCTTCAAAGTGTTGCTAATGAGGCTCTTCACGTTTTCGATGCTGCTTCTCAACTCCCCTAGTGCTTCTTTCGCTGCATCAATTACACAATCACAGTTAGCATCTTAGACGGAGGAAGATATATGATGATGATAAATGAAACAGAGACAAAAACATGTGTTGGGAAAACCATGATGATGATGGTATGTTGAAATCTTTGTATTGCAAAAATATCTGAGTGCCATAACAAGTAACAAGCCTACCTAAGTTGCTGTTCTGATTTATGAACGGATAAATATCAATCTCATTATATTTTCAAAAGAATCTAATTTCTATGCAATCCGCGCTACTAATCACATAATATTATATTTAGTGAAAATAATTAGTTTTATAATTAATTGTGTAAAAAATTATGTGCGAATAGTTATTTAAAAAAACAAATGTGATTATTTAGGATAAAAAAATTTACACTTAAAATTTTTTAAAAAAGACCAAAAAATCTCAAAATTCTTTAAAGTTTGTAGAATTTTTAAGTAAAGAATTCTTATAAATTCTAACAAAAAAAATCTAAGTAAAAATGGAGTGATTTTGTCTAATTGAATAAAATGTTAGTGATAAATTTAATTATTAGAATTATTAAAGATAAAAAATATTTAACAAAAATTTTGTAAAACTTATTTATTTTTTTAATATTTATTTTTATCATAATATTTTTACTTTAAATAGATGGCGAATGATAATATTATATATGATAAATACTTTTGAAAATAAACTTGATCAAATTAAAAATCATTTCTAAAATTTTTACTATTTCCAAACTTTCTCAGAATCAAATATAAAAATATTACGGCACGTGAATATTTATAATTTTATTAAAATATATAAAGCCCATATATCTAAATAATATGAAAACCTAAATGATTGTTAGGTCTGTAAAAATATATTTTAAAACTTTTAACTATTCTTAATTTTTCCTTTTCAAAATGTTTAAAAAAAACATTATCAAAATTATTGTTTCCTTTTTTTTCCTGAAATCTATTCTTTTCTAATTAATAGAATCAACGAATTTTTTTATTTTTTACGGTATTTTTTAATTCAACAAATTAAAAACTAATTTTACAGGTTAAAATTTTATTTAAAATTTTGTGACTGATCAATTGCTAATTGCTGGACACATCCACAAAAGAGGATTAAATTTATTTCCTTAAAATTATTATTCAGAACTATTGCATGCTTGTGCTTCCTTAATTAAATCAAGGCAAGTTACTTGCAAAAGGAGTATAACCGTAACAAAACCCATGACAAAAAAAATTGATTAAGTGTTTAAAGAAGTGCCTTTACTTTATTTATTAGCATATTAAGGAAACTTAAAGCCAATAATCTATTTAACAATTTTTTTTTTTTTTGAAACAACGAAAGCTCAACACAATACAGTGGAGCAAAAAGTCAGGTGCTACATATAAGAAAACAAAGAAACAAAGAAACAACTCCTATAAAGTTGGTCATCGCCGGCACTGCTATCAACACTCACTGGGATTACTGACAGTCCATTCGTTGTATCTCATAAGCGTTCTCTGTTGTATAAGGTCAACACCTGCTACCTTATCGTTAAAAATTCTACCATTACGTTCCAACCAGATGTTCCAAATCACTGCAAAGAACCTAGTCAACCACCGCTTCTTCTCTTGTTTACTCGTGTGCAAGCCAGTCCAACTCTCAAATAGTCCTATTATGGTACCCGAAATAGCCCACTTTCTACCAACTGACCGCAACCAACAGCACCACACTTGCAATGCTATATCACACAGAAGAAATAGATGCTGGACAGTTTCTATCTCCTTGTTACAGAGCACACAAATATTATCACTGTGATGAATAACGCCTAGCCTACTCAACCTGTCTTTGGTATTAACTCTACCAACAAGGACAAACCAGCCAAAAAGCTCAATCCTCGGAGGCACCACTCCTTTCCACAATGAACTTGTGAAACTATAGCTTGTGATCGCTGCTGGCAGATTCTCCGATTGAAGGACCCTCATAAAAGAATTAGTAGAAAACACACCCTTACTATCAAACTTCCAGACCACATTATCCTCCAACCCTGTGATAGCTTTACTGGCCGTAACCTCTCATGCAGCTGGTGGACAAGTTCCAGCTCCCATTGGAAAAGCTCTCTTCTCCATTGGAAATTCCATATCCACTCCAATCCATCCCAAAACCCACACTCCCCTACCACCTCTCCTTGTTGGTTGGAAACAGAGAATAGTCTTGGAAACGCCACTTTCAGCGGCCCGCCTTGCACCCAGTTATCTTCCCAAAACATGGTACTCCTTCCATTCCCTACTTCCATAGCCAGGCCAGTAACCAATTTATCCCTTATCCGCTGCTCCTTTATGTTTAACTGTCATATGTCCTTCCATGGCCCGCCTTTCTCTGGTATCTTCTGATTTACCAACATGACATCAGGGCTCAAATTGTTACAGGAGCAGACAATTTTCTTCCATAAGGGGCAATCCTCCTTTGAAAACCGCCACCACCACTTAAACAAGAGTGCTGTGTTCCAAAGCACTGCATCCCCAACCCCCAAACCCCCAGCCTTCTTCGGAGCCTGAACCAACTCCCACTTAACTAATGGGATACCATCCTTTCCATCCCCCTTACCCCACATAAATCTCCTTTGCAACGCAACCAGCTTGTCCGCAACCGCCTTTGGCATCTTGTACAGACTTAAGTAATATATCGGCAGGCTATTCAACACCGACTTAATGAGAATAAGCTTTCCTGCTTTATTCAACACCTTCGCTTTCCATAGGCTGAGCTTTTCTTGCACCTTATCGATGACTGGTTTCCAAGTCTTCACTAGCCTCGGATTCGCACCTAGAGAGATTCCCAGGTACCTAACCGGTAACACAGCTTGCTTGCACCCCAAGAGGCCGCACGCCTGATCAACCCACTCCTGCTCACAGTTTACTGGTATCATATTTGACTTATCATAATTGATGCTCAACCCCGACATCAACTCAAAACACCGTAACAGTCTCTTATAATGCACCACTGTCTCTGTGTTTGGGGGACAAAATAATATCGTATCATCCGCAAATTGAAGGTGCGATAGTTCTACATGCTCACCTCCAACCAGTAGTGGTTCAATGCGTCCGTTCCTGACTGCCTCCCCCACCATCCGATGCAACACATCAACCACAAGTACAAACAGAAATGGGGGACAGGGGATCCCCTTGTCTCAGGCCTATCTCCATGTTGAATGCCTTGGTTGGAGACCCGTTCACCAGGACCGACATAGATGCCGTGCTCACACACTCTTTTACCCAATCCTTCCATCGCTGGCCGAACCCCATATGCTGAAGAACAATATCCACAAAGCTCCATCGGACTCTATCATACGCTTTTTGAAAATCAAGCTTGATAATTGCCGCCCTCTTCTTCCGCATCTTGAGCCAATGGACCGTCTCACAAGCAATGAGCGCACCGTCATGGATTTTCCTACCCTTTACAAATGCAGTTTGGGTCTCTCCCACCAATCCTGGCATAACTGATCTCATCCTTCTTACCAAAACCTTCGAAATTACCTTGTAGACACATCCCACCATACTAATCGGCCGGAAGTCCTTGATTTCCTTTGCCCCCACAAATTTTGGGGCCAGTGTCACCCATGTGATGTTCACATCAGATGGTAATTCTGCCGTTTGGAAGAATTCCAATACTGCTCCTGTGAACTCCTGTCCAACCTCTTCCCAGCATTTCTTGATAAAATTCATATTGAACCCATCACTCCCTGGGGCCTTAGAAGATTCACAATCCCATACTGCTTCCCTGATTTCTTCCGCCGACGGCATAACCTCCAAAGCCTCAGCCTCAGCCCTATCAATCTGTTTCAGTAGCCCATCACGCACACCAATCCTCGGAGCATACTCCTGGCGATATAGCTCCTTATAGAACCCCCTGATTGCATATTTTATTCTTACCGGGTTCCGCACCAACCTTCCCTGGATCACTAGAGCATCAATCCTGTTATGCCGCCTTCTGGCCGATGCAATGTTATGAAAATATCTCGTATTCCTGTCCATATCCCTCGCATGTTTGGACCTAGACATCTGCCTCCAGTGAATTTCCTTCCTGGTGTACCACTTTTCACAAAAGCTCACCAAAGCCTTTCTTCTAGCCTCCGTCGTACCATTATAGATCCCATCACTAACCTGGATGTCAAGCTTCTTTATTTCATCCTCAAACCTCATCAGTCTACTGTCCATATCACAGAAGTTATCTTTGTGCCATTGCCTCAAAGGCACCGTCAATGACTTCAGTTTACCAATGAAGGGAGCATCTCCCAGGTTCCTCCATTCGTCTCTCACCATCCTCAGGAAGCCCTCATGAGTAAACCAGGCATCTAAACTCCGGAAAGGCCGCGGGCCCCCTCGTAGCCTAGTATCCTCTATAATTAACGAGCAGTGATCAGACAGGCCCCTCGGACCAACTTTTACCCGAATGGCAGGAAACTCCTCAACCCACTCAACAAAAACCAGCACCCTATCAATCCGACTACATGATTGACCCCTAAACCATGTGAACTTCCCATCAGAAAGAGGTAGATCCACCAACTGCATGTCTTGAACCCAACTCTTAAAATCCTCCGCTGATGCCGCCAGACTCGTCCCCCCTTTTCTATCCTCCACCTGCAGAATCTCATTGAAATCCCCTAGCAAGAAGAGAGGGACTTGGCACAATCCCGCAATATAGCTCAATTCTTCCCAAACCACCCGCTTTACGTCCCTCCCATGCGCCCCATACACCAAACAGAAAGCACAATGAAAATTATTCTTTGTTAACACTCCTTCAATGCACAACCACCTCTCTCCTTTATAACAATTACTAGTCTGAAACATCATGTCATCCCACATCAATAAGATCCCTCCAGCTGCCCCATCAGATTCCACAAACTCCCATCCTACCGTATTATCTCCCCAAATTCTAGCAACATCATATTTTGAAAACACCTCCCTTTTCGTTTCAATCAAACCCAACATAGTTAAATTATATTTTTTCTTCAATGATTTCACCATGCTTAATTTTCCATCCCCCCTCAACCCCCTAATATTCCAACAACTCACAATCATTTAAACAAAGTACTGTTCACCTTATGTTTGTTCTTCGGACGACTCCTCCTTGCCTTTTCTTTTTGTTTTGTCAATCTTATCTTTGCTGCCATTTTGTCATTTTGAGCTTTCAAAATACTCATGATATCCACATCATCATCATACATCACAGCACTAGATTCAACTGCCAGAGCCCAAGTAACTTCATTTTCATGCATCTGATCCTCTTTTGAATTCCTGTCCATCTGTTCCTGATTGTGGTTGTTGTGCCTCCTTATGCCTATTACTGTGCTAACCCCCTTCGCATGTGCTCCTCTCTCTTCCGCCCAGCCCTGTTCACATACCATTGCTGTTCGGTTAACCTCCATGGTCGATTCCTTCCCTCTCCCTCGGTCCAACATCCCCGAAAGGCTCCCTAGAATTCGACCATCGTCCATGACCCCTACCCAGTCCACCGGAACCGGCACCGCCGAGTCCATCGCATCTTCCTGCAAGCCATCCGGTGCCACAGTACCAGCAGCCTTCGACGGGACCCCTACCCAGTCCACCTGCACCGGCTTCAATCCCTCGTCGATTGCTCGCATCGCTTCTTGCAACCCCTCCCCGAAACCAAGCCCTGCCTGGACACCCGTCCCCGCCGAGGCCGTCGCAGCTCCCTGCAAGCCATCCGGCGCCACAGGACCAGCATCCATCGACGGGTTCTCCTCCATCTTCCTTAGGCTTCCAATTCTGCCACCTCCCACTAGGGTTGCCGCCGCCTCGCACCCTTCACAGCCCTACGCTTCAGGCCAGCAAGCAGGAGAATATGTTATAACCCGCCTGCCCGAGTCCTGACTCGTGTCAACAAGATTTGGATCATCGGTTACCCTATTGTCCACCTCTCCACTCACCTGAGGCCCACTTCTCCTATCCCTCCCCATACGCCTCTCATTTAACTCACGTGGCCCAACAGCACTCTGAATGGGAATTGGGCTTCTTGAAACCAAGGCCAAACTTACACCCCCCAAGGAGTTATCCCCTCGCTGGCCCAATTGATCAGGCTCTCTTAACATAATATCCCCATCAAAATCAATTCCATCAGGAACTCCTCCGCCACCATTACCATAAACCCGTGTAACCGTTTTGTCAGACACCCCTTCGTCACACCCACTAAATCCCTGAGGGACCGCTTCACCATGATTCTCGGTACAACTCCCTAAATCAGTTACCAGCCTAGGCGTTTGAACTTTCAAATGCTCAACGGTAGTATCATTTAACAACACTTCCGTATTTACTATTCTGCCCTCCCCCATGTTAACCTGCTTGACCTTACTGGTAATTAGCACCGCTGCCGGATCCGCCTGGACCGACACCTGCTTCAGCCGATTGTCATCATGTCCCTTATCCTCATTCTCCGCATAGCCCACGTGGCTCGCCAGTGAGCTTGTCGTTCCACCATCCTCCACACCCATCTTGTTCACAAGGATTGTAAATCCAGCATCCCCAACTGCAAGGTGAACCCTTTCTCTAATGACGTCAAACTCCTCGGTATCAACTTGAACTCTTCCAATCCGAAAAGATGCCCCTTTTCCCGTTGGGACCCCACACTATATCACATCGCCCCACTGGCCTCCAATGGCTTTAAAGGTTTCCGGGGTCCAGACATGAAGAGGTACACCATAACACTCCAACCATACCCTACGAGATACACAACGCTCGGATGCTTCCCATTTCCGAACCCTATGAAAGAATTGGAGCAGAGTATCCAGTTTGAAAGTGAAAGCCTCATCCGCATGCTGCAGCGTATCAAAAGTAAGCAACACTTTAGTCACTCCAAGCTCCCTAATATCCACCACATGATGCATATTTGTGGGTATAGTTCTTTTCAACGACTTCACGTCCACTGGGCTCAACGTAGTCCCTACTAGACTCCTCTCCAACCAAGCCATATTCTCTGCCCCTACCGCTACTTCAACCCTTTTCATACCCTCATGGCTCTGCTGTTCTGGTGGTGGCACTCGTATCGGCAATTCAGGCACCACAAGGGTATCCACCACCTCTGCATTGTTAAAAACTCCCTCTTGGCTCCTACCCATCTGTGGACTAACATTTCCATGCGTCCCTTGGCTCCCCGCTTGATAAGACCTTCGGAACTTGGCTTCCCCCACAGACACAATTTTTTCCCGCAGTCGGAATTGGTTCATTTCTGCTATAGCCTTCAGAGCACCCCCTTTCGTCGTGTATCGAACAAATGCAAATAGGTAAACCATTGCGTTTTTCCTTTTCCGGCATAGATAAATATCATTAATCCATTCCGTCCAACCAAACAGCTGATACAGCTCCTTCCTAGAAATATCCTCCGGCAAGTTTGCCACGAACACTGTAAATGACTCCTTTTCTAAGCGATGATATGCTTCTCGATTCCATACCCTGGGATCTTTTCTTTGGATCCGGCAGCCCCTGTGTCCACCCCACTAGTGTTTCCCCTCCTTCTCATACTCCCTCGGCACCTTCTTCCTTTAATTTAGAAAAGGTATTGGTTAAAATTATTGTCTAACTATTAAAATCTAAGAACTTATATTAAAAAAAATTTAAATTAGTAAATCTTAATCTATAATATAATAATAATATAGTAATTATTTTATATATTGTACGAATATAAATTAATTATTTTTTTATTTATAAAAATTTTAAGATGTTTTAGTTTGTTATATATATATATATATTTTGATGAATGTGATATATTTTTTTATGTAAATAATCTTTTAAAAAAATCTAATAGTTAATCTATTACTTTTTTTGTTTTAGTCCAAATTAAATATTTTTTATTATTTTTGGAAAGAAAATCTTTTGAGGAATTTAATAATATGTGATGAGGAACACCGAATAAATTATACAGAAACCAATTAAAACACAATATAGAAACATCTTTAAAAAAAGACATTTTAGGCGTCTTTATCTGAATGGCCTCCAAAATAAAATCTTAAATAAGAAAGACGAGGGAATTCTATGAAAATAACTCAACACATAAACTTAACTTAAATAAAACTCCTAATCGCCTGCGGCTTCAAACTGAATGGTCATTATTAAATAGTAAATAAGGAAAACAGGTCGATCAGTAATGTCTTACTTTTGGTACGATCATGACGTGTTGAAAATTAGGGTATTACACTATGTATTCTTAATTAATTTTTATCATATGTGAGTCTTATTATCTTAATTTAAAAGTGATTAATTTTTTACTTTATCATTTTACTAATTTTTTCGTTCTTGAGGAGTTTGATCTGCAAATTTCATCCAAACTCAAAATAAAATAAATTGGAAGTTAGGACTGAATTAGTTTTAATTTAAAACTTTAAAAAATATTAAGGATATAAAAATATTTTATATTCTAAAGCGGCTAGAAATAAACGCGAATCGAATCGGATATGACAAAAATTTTTATTCGATTCGCACTAAAATAATCAGATTGGTTCGGATCTCAAATATATCCACAAATATAAAAATATTTTAAAAAGTTTATTGTTATTAAAAAAATATCAATAAGTCTATTTTTTTCACTTTTTAAACATGTTTACTCTTAAAATATTATTAAACACTTCTTAAATAATAAAAATTAAATAATACACCATATATGATAATTATTAGTTGAAATAAAATATAAAAAGAATATTTACTTGTGTATTTTTTTATTTTTGTAAATATGCAAATCGAATATGTGGATATTTACACAAAATTCGTAATCCAATCCTATTAATGGGTGGATCGGATCCATATTCACAATTTTCAGATCAAATTCAAATAAATACTGCGAATATACATATCAAATTCCATCTATGAACATTCCTACCTGTTACCAAAGCAATCACTTAAAAAGACAATAAATATAAATAAATAAAGGCAATTATTTTTGTTCTCTTTTTCTCTTTGTTTATAATAATTTGAGTCTTATTATTTATTTTATTTATAATATAAATATATTAATTAAATACGTATTTTATTATACTATAAACAAAATAAAGTACAAAATATTTGAATGCAATATATACAAGTGTAGACAAAATATTTAGAATTTGAAAATTTATGTATATCTTATTTATATTATAAACAAAATACGTACACAATTATATTGTATACATTATAAATAAAATATATGTGAAAAATTATCTAATTTTTAATGTAAATATGATATAAAACAACAATTTTTTTTAACTATATAGTGTAAGAAGTAATTTTTCCTCGCACAAACTTCACTTTTTTTTAAATACCTTCAATAATTAAGAATAATGAGTAGTAAATATATTTTTATGAGTATGTATCATAATTATCACATTAAAAATAATGAGAAAGGGGTTGTATTCACGAGATCTCGATATTTTTACGTATTTATCGTTTATATTTTTTGTCTGAATTAAAAAGTTTAGTATTGGCGAGTATTATATATAAGTTATAAGTGCACATCTAAACGTATCTTATTTAAAATGTAAATAACTTAAGTAAAGGTTTATTTCGTTTATATTATAAATGAGATAGTCTATATTATTATACAATATATCGACACTCAAGATATATAACGATATGAATGTGTTTTATTTCGTTTACATACTCATGATAATATTAACGTATTTTATCTTGCTTATAGTATACACAAGATATATTTAATTAAAATATTTGTATTATAAACGAGATAAATAATAAAATACAAATTCGTAAATATCACCTAAATTATATATATTTATGAATAAAATATTTAAATTATCTATTAAAAAATTCCTAGTAACGGTATCATCTTCCTCTTGGCAATAATAACCCGAGTATATAATTTTTAAAAATTTTTTATCCATGTATTATTTTTTAAAAAAGCAAGGTGTTGCAAAATTTAAATACAATAATTTATATCTCAATGGATTAAACTAATATGAATGCATCAATGCCACGTGTATAGACTTATTCACTCATTAATTTAAAATAGGGGCGACATCGTAAACGTTGATATTCATGGACAATCTGCATATGGAAGTCGATGGGAATAAAGTAAAAAATCATCACTTCATGAGAATAAGAATGAGGATGAAGATTTCTTTGTAAAAAATTTTAAATAAAAATTAGAAATTATAGTCTTATCTTATTATGGTAATATTCGTACCGACGATATAATAAGCAAAATAGTAGTAAAAGAAAAGTTGCCATGCAACAAAGTTTAACTAGTAGAAATTATTTAGCATATACAATCTTTTTTATTTTTAAAATTGTATTGTATACTTTATATAATACTACTTTGAGAATTTGACATTCATTAGTTTTATTATATAATATAATTGAAAATATTAAATTTATTTTATTTTAATTATACTAAAACTAATGTAATCTTATAAAAATGAATAATTTTCGTGAGATCCATAAAACTATATTTTTCCACAGGAAATAGACATGAGGAGAAATATTTTCCTATAGTAAAGAATAAGAGTAAAGATGAGAAAAAAATTTCAAAGTGTGAAATAGAGAATAGATAACACTATTCTTTCTCCCCTGTATTGTCCTCCAATTCAAGGTAAAAGAAAAATAAAAAATTGAGGGAAGAATACTGGAATAGCATAGCATTTATTAATTGATTGTTGAAAATGCTAAGGTATGAGGCCTCTTAAGTCTCAATGCTGTTGAGGGAACCCATATTATTAAACACAACTAACTACTTTTTCCCATTAAATATAACGAGTAATGAGAGCTATGGAAAAATGGGAAGATCAGAAGGAACGTGGTCTTGTCATTTCCTCCGCTACATATGCATGTTTGAGATTTTCAACTCCCCTCTTCTTCCAACTCTGAGGGCGGGACCCTAAAATCCTATCTACTTATAATAAGCTTCAATAACAGCCTAGTGAAGTTGAGACAGTGACAACTTTCTCTTTCTCTCTCTTGCTTTCTGTTGCAAATTCAGGCATGTATTCCATGCATCATGCATGCAACATACATGCAGCTACAAAGGAATTGGATGCTATACTAATCATAAAACTATAGATTATAGAAACTTTTTTTATTTACTTAAATAAATTTAATTTTAATCTTTAGGTGAATTTTGGTTTAGATTTTATGATTTTCTTTCTTTATTTGTTGAAGGAAATTAAAGGCTTTTCACTGTTGTTAGTTTATTATCATTATTTAATACGACAAGTTAAATTATAAATATGGCATACAAGCATATTTTGAAAGAGTTATATTTAGAAACGTATCTCAAACGGATTATAACTAATTGGGCTTTATGAAAGAAATTGGAAAAGATAATGAGATTGTTTAATGTGCCTTCATGTAAGCTTTCTGATGACATTAAGAGTAGCTACAAGGATTCTAATGTCTAAGCTAAGTCAGTAAAAATTTAAAAAAGATTTATAAGAATTTTTTCTGTTTTAGTTTTTTTTTGTGACTTTTCTGTTTTATTATTTAATAAATTGTCTCCCGTCCCAGTCTCATCTCTCATTTCTGTGATGGATTCTTATTTATTTCTCCTTGTGGGGGAAGTAGATATCCGTAGATATTAAATTAAAAAAATTCAATCATGATAAAATTTTATATAATTCAACTAAAACATATCAAATTAAACTCAATACAAACACATTTAACAAAATAACATAAACATTAGATCAACAACATACAAATTAAAATAAAACAAAATAAAAAAATTTTCAACATAACAACAGTAGCTTCCAATTGAGACTCAACCATTGTTGGCGGCGCTTCCACTATACCTTGTATTTCACCTTCATGGCTAGATATAATAAGAATTGAAAGGGTAAAGTATTTTTTTGTCCCTGAAGTTTTTGAGAAGTTTCAAAAATACCTTTAAGTTTTAATTTGTTTCAATTTTATTCTTAATGTTTTAAATATAGTTCAATTATATCCTTTTTGTTAATTTTTTTATAGTCAACTAATAGTCAACTTTTTATTTTCAATTTTAACCCTTAATCCTAACAGTGTTTGGCAATTGACACACTGCTTAATCCATCCTCTCCCTTTCTTCCCAATCTTATTCCATTTCAACAGACCAACACCTCCACTTTTCTTCTCAACCATCACTCATCCTCTCATCTATCTCTCTCATTGCAACCACCGGCACCACCACCAACCACCACCACCAATCTTTATCTCCGTCTCTCACTCTCTTTTCTCTCATGCCATCTCTCATTCTCCCTTGCTTCTCATTGTCTCACCAACCACTATGTACATTTTATCAATCCACACATTTGACTCAATTGCAGAATGAAGTGCCAAAGCTACAACAATAGCAACAAGTTGAAAACACCAAAATTGAATATAGAAGAGTGATATTAATAAATTAATAACAAAACCATTTGGGCAATTAAACCCTAATTGTAAATCTGAACAAAAAATTAAACCTCGTCGTTTTCATTGAGTTGTTTCTAAAACTATTTAATGTTCAAGATCTGGACATGGACAGAGGGAGAGGGAGAGTTGAGGCTTCCGGAGAGGAAAGCCATAGCGCACATAACGGCAGACCTCGAGGCACGGTGAAACACGGACGGCGGAGCTCTGGGCGTGGTGAGTCGCGAGCGGCGGAGCTCCAAGCGCAGTTAATCATGGACGGTGGAGCATGAGCTTGAGGCGCCGTGAATGGTGGATGCTGTGTGAGACTTGAGTGTGTGGGACTGGGAGAAGAGAAACGTGTGAGTGATCGGTATTCGGACCTATCTTTTGTTGTTTTATTATCATGAAAATGGAGATGGATGAGTGGTGAGGGAGATGGATGAATGATGTTGGAAACGAAGATGGAGATTGGCGGTGGTGGTTAGTGGTGGCGCCGGTGGTTACAGCGAGAGAGATGGATGAGAGGATGAGCGATGGTTGAAAAGAAAAGTGGAGGTGTTGGTCTATTGGAATGAAATGAGATTGGAAAGAAAGGGAGAGGATGAATTAGACAGTGTGCCAACTGCCAAACACTGTTAGGATTAGGGGTTAAAATTGGAAACAAAAAGTTGATTATTGGTTGACTATCAAAAAATTAACAAAAATGATATAATTAAAGCATATTTAAAACATCAAGGATAAAATTGAAATAAATTAAAACTTAAGGGTATTTTTGAAACTTTTCAAAAACTTCAGAGACAAAAAGTATACTTTACCCTACGTTAAAAAAATAGCAAACTCAATCATCATTAATAAAATTATAAGATCTATTAACGACAACATAATAACAACACTCAAAAAGTGAAATTTTAATATTAACCCCAAATACCAACAATACTCAGCGAATTTTCACATTAACAACATAATAACAGCACAAGGTATAGTAACAGTTTCAGGAGAAGAGGAAGATAAACTTGAAAGGTCTTTGTTAGTGAGAATAAGTCCAACAACACGAGAGAGACGGGACAGCTTTGGCGACAGCCATGGAATAGTTTCAGCGACAGCAACAAAAGACCTTCCACAATGAAAAGAAAAGATGGCAACGACACAGTTGGAGTCGGCGACAGCGAAACTTGCACGGGAGATCGTGTTTGAAGTCTATCAGACTTCAGCGACGAGGGACCTTCAGGTGACGGCGAAGCTTGTAGGGAGACATTCAGACTTCAGTGATTGAGATGATGGTCATGAAGAGGATGGTGAAGGCATGGTTGGAGTCGGCAACGGTGTGGTTGGAGTCAGTGACAAAAGAGAGGAGGAAAGAGGCCAAAGCATGGTTGGAGTCTTGGAGAGACAGAGGACAAAGAGGTAAATGAGAGACAAACTTAATGATATTGAAACCAAACATGACCAATCCATTAGCAAACACACACACCTTTCTTACCATGCCTTCGAGCCAACATTGCTGATCTTTAATAAAGGCTAATAAGAACTTTACAAGCTAAAAAGTAAGTTTATATTTAGTTCAACCTAAAGTGAAAAGGTCTTACTGCTGTTGCTGCTAAAGCTTTAACCAAAAATGGTAAAACTAAAATCAAAGAGAAAGTGGTTCACTTTTCAATCAGCATTAAAGAAGAAAAGGAGGAAAAAAGTAAAATATTAGAGGCAAATTCAAACCAATGGAGCCAAAATTAAATCCTTAAGTCAAAGATGTTAAAAAAATCTGATTTACCATTTTTGTGGACACATAATTGTTTATTAAAGCTACTTTGAAGAGAAAGCACCATTCAGAAAAAAAGAAGATAATAGATGTTACTTTTTCTAAGTTACATCGAAGGACTAGAAATAAAATTTGGGGCCAAAGTATAATATTAAGGGTGTTGATTTGGTAAGTACATTTAAGACTTTATGACCTTGAGTCCTTGACATAGCTACTACTGTTGTCCATCTCTTCAACACTTCTGCGCCACTGATGGTGGAAAAATCGTCAGTAAAGATTTTCACAAAAATAATCGCGTTGCAAGTATAGTTCTAAACCGACAATTAAACCTCAATCAAATTTAATATGTTTGTTACTTAAGCAAATCAGTAAAATTAACCGAAGTATTAAACCTCAGGTCGTCTCTCAAGGAATCGCAGGGAAGTGTATTTATTATTGATTATGAGATTGTATCATTTTTGTTTTTGTAATAAGAAACGAGAAAATAAAATGGCAAGAAAATAAATCAATAACTAAGAAAACTCTTGACTAGGATTGAGAATTAGAAGTCATGTTCTCGTTATCGTCATCAATTGTAATGGTAATTGTATTTCGCTTTCACTTAATTAACCTCTACAATGAAGGTAAGTCAAGTGAGCAAAATCAACTTAGGTTCACAAGTCCTAATCAAAGACTAGATTTAGTGAAGACAAAGCCAATCAGCTATTTTCAATTATCATTCAACAAGAGAATTTGATAACTCTATAGTCTCAACTGATCAATCCAAGTCAAGAATATAAAAAGCTAATTTAAAATCCAACCAAGCATTTTATCAAACACTTGGAAGGCGTAAAATAAAAACATAGAGAATTAATAAGAAATAATAAAATCTAAACAACCAATTGCAAACATAAATGACTAACAATCAAAAGGAGTAACATAAATATAGAGAACATAAATTTCATTAAAAGAAACCAAACGTAACAAGAGATCATAAATATAAAAATGGTAAAAAAGGGAAATTAACAAGAGAAAAAGATAAACTAAAGTAATAGAACAAATAAAAGTAGAGGAAAACTAAAGTAAAGAAACATTGAACCTGAAATTTGAGAAGAAATAAACCTAAAAACCTAAAAACCTAGAGAGAGGAGAGAGCCTCTCTCTCTAGAAAACTACATCTAAACCCTAATGTTATGTGAATGAATGTTTCATTCCCCCCTTCTACTCCACTCTCAGCCTCTAATCTCTGTTTTCGGGCTAAAAACTGAGCCAAAAACAGCCCAAAAATCGCCCCAGCGATTTCTGATACGTGCAGCACGTGGCTCTGTCATGCGTACGCGTCGCTAAACTTTCGCACGGTCACGCGTGATCCACGCGTGCGCATCGCCTAACTGCATGTCATCTCACACATGCTGCAAAATTATTTTTTTTTATCTTTGAACTTCATTTAAGATTTTATTGTTATGATTTTTCTGATGTCTATCTTTCTATAAATGAGAAAAAAAATTATGGTGAAGTGAAAAATGAAAAAGGCCATAAGTAAAAAAGAAAAAAGAGATAGATTGAAAAAAGCCAAATTGATTTTTTGTGTATTTGGTTTGATTGAATTAAGATTAGCACCCCTTGCCAAATCGGGATAACACTTGGTGGTTGTTGAACCTGTTGGCCTGGGTTTTTCTTTGTCAAGTTGGAATAGCACTTGGTAGTTATTAAATCAGGTTAGATTTTCCTTTGTTAAGTTGGGATAGCACTTAGTGATTACTAGGCTTGGGTTATAAGTTTAGTGTTTTGATACTAAATGAATTAGGTCGTAATTCATTGGTATTGGTGCATGTAATCAGTTTGATTATAGTTGAAAGTCCACCATAATTGTATAAGGTGGTTGAAATAGAATACATAATTTTTTCTTTTTTCTTTTCTGCTCTATTTTTGTTCTACTCGTTATGAAACAAAAATAAATTATCTCCTACATAATCCATATTATAGACACAAGAAAACTACAATCTCCGTTTTCGTCCCTGTTTTTGTCCCTGTTTTTCAGTGGAGACGGATCTCCATCCTCCTAGGAAATTTGCTCCCCGTCGCGGGTGATAACCACGAGTACCAGTGAGTTCAAATTTTTTTGGCCATCCTTAGACGTGACTAATATATGAGTTTGATAGCATAGTTATAAGAAAGAGTGATGACTTGATTATCATGTCTGAATATCATAAGTGACACAAGGGGCATTTTTTTCCCTTGTTGCAAGAGAAGTTACTATAAGTTGAGATTATTTGATCTTTGGATAATTTCTGAGGTAACGAGGTAACAAATCGTTACTTGTCACTTAAGTCAAGTCAGACACGGATCACAACGTTTGTACTTTAAGTAGAACGAGCAGATTAATTCACGCGGTTTTCGGATTAATCTCTTTTGTTTTAGAATTGGCTTATTATGTTCCCCAACGAGATCAACCCATTTTGGACCATGACTTTAATCACCTTGGATCATAGTATGAACAAATTTAATTAATAAATTAATTATTTTTCGATCTATATCAAATAATCTTTTTAAATTATTTTTTTCTTACATTATAAATTTCAAAGTTTAAACTTTTAGCTTTAGATTCTAAATTTTTTATTCTAAATCATAACCCTAAAAAGATCCTATAACTCTCCAAAAGATTATGGTTAAAAAATAATTTTATAAAAAAATGTAACTAATATTAACTAATTAATTGATTCTCTATTCTTATTCATTTTAAAATGTAAACATTAAATAATTAATTAATAAAAGCGAGAGATTAAAATCAAATTTGATACTTTTAGAAAATAAAACCAAATTCATTTATAAAGACTAAAATAAAAAATATATTATTTTATAAAAGTCCAAACTTATTTAAGGTTTTATTTTTAGTAGTATTATTATATGAAGGATGGAGATGGAAAGAATGATTATTTTGTAATATTTACTAATCAACTAATTGAAGGCTAACATATTATTGCCTAATTAACATGATGAAAAACTCAATACAATTATGAATATATATAAATTAGAATCACATTTAAAGTGTATTATAAAAATATTTAAAATTACTTCTTTTTATTTATAATATTCAAAAGTTATATAAAGAATTAAAAATAATGGTTGTAGATATTTATAATAAGACACGTTAATGTACTTTAAAATTCGAAACATGAGACAAATATTTCTATATACTAAGATTATAATATGTTGTGGATTGATCATGAGCAAAATCTAGCAGACTTGAGTACTAATGGATACATGAAGGAATTAGAATAAGTGAATCTGATGATTTGATTTGAGGCCAAAGATTTACCACCATTGACCAAGCAATCATCATAAGAGAGCCTCTTAAACAATGTTGGGTTGATGATTCTTGCAGATGCAAACCAGCCACAGTGAAGGTGTATGTCATGAGGAGCACAACCAGATACACAAGTGTTCTCTATTTGCACTATGTATTCTGGGATTCCAGATCTTGAACATTTGCTTTGTGATATGCTTATGTCTTTGCTTGTGCAAGAACCTCCAAATAAAATCAAACCCACATAATGTCAAAATAAACTCCAATCTTATCCTACTGGGTAGAGTCTGTGTTACATGTAACACAATTATGAATTACATATTACTATGGTCTATGGAAGATAAATTTTTTTATTGGGACAATATTAAAATAAATATGAATATTATCTTACTAGCTAGATAGAATCCACTATAGAGTAGTCGTAAAATAAATACCATGGAACATGATTTTTCTCGAAATGGAATGTGGAAGCCTTGAACCATTTTTTGGTTGATGGAAAGAATGAAGAATTTGGGGTGAATGACCTGAAAACTTAAAGTTACTATATATGATAAAATCCTAAGCATTTTTTAAAAGAATAATCATAAGAGACTGAGACACTATAATATAATAGGTTAAGAGGATTAATTTTTACCTGAATAATGCTTTATTTTTCCAACATCATCACAAAGCACAAGGGGCATTATTGTGATGAAGCAGAGGAAGATAATAAGAAGATAAGTAAAAGAGTTTGTGATTGTCATGTTAAGCTTGTTGTTGGATGCAACAATGATAGATGAATGATGAGTTCTTTAATTTGCTTATTTTCCAAACTAACTAACTCCTAAAAATTTTAAAGATTGAAAGAGAGAGAGGAATAAGTAGGGTTTGTAGGGTTGGTGATTCCTAAGTGCTACATATGCACAAGAATGGTATAATGGTGATGATGGTGATGAGTAAGTGTATTCCTTTATTCTTGGCTTAATGACATTCATATCATAAGGGTTTTGTTATTTACATTTAATTTCTTACTTCAGTTTCACAACCAGACAAAGCCAATAATTGATAAGTAAATGACATATATTTTAAAACACCTTTAAATAAAGATATATGATCTCGTTAATTAAATAGATTATAATGTATTAAATTTTTAACGAGTGATATAAATTAAAAGTGTTATATTCTTGAAATCCTTAATTTAATTCTAATATCAATTTTTTAATTTATTTAAAATTTAAATTTTTAACAAAAAATTATTAAATGATTGTTTTATTTTTTATTATTTTCATAAATTTTATAATATTATTTTTCTTCTTTCATTTGATTATTATTTTTATATTTTTTATCATTTAACAAATTTAATAATTTTTTACGAGTTAAACTTTTTATTTATAATTTTTATAATTTCTTTGATATATTTTTTCTCTAGTTTTTAAAGATGTATATTTTAATTTATCAATTTTTATTGTTAATTGTGTACTAATTTTTATTTATTTTTGAATTTTTTACATAAAATTTATTGTGAAATTGAGATTTTAGAATAAATAATTTTATATTGATTTAAGAAATTTGTTCACAGTTTAAATT